>NC_083446.1:7785189-7805189 GCF_020745735.1 Hemiscyllium ocellatum
CATGACCTCCCAACTCCTGTACTCAGTACTCTGACCAATAAAGGAAAGCATACCAAACGCTGCCTTCACTATCCTATCTACCTGCGACTCCACTATCAAGGAGCTATGAACCTGCACTCCAAGGTCTCTTTGTTCAGCAACACTCCCCAGGACCTTACCATTAAGTGTATAAGTCCTGCTCTGTCCTTTCCAAAATGCAGCACCTCGCATTTATCTGAATTAAACTCCCATCTGCCACTCCCATCTGATCAAGATCCTGTTGTAATCTGAGCCGCTGTGCTCCTCTCTGCTTGATACATACCTTGTAATGGATCCAGGAACTCAAATGGTCTTTTTGGTACTGCATGCCTGTATGAATCTATGCACAGTGTCTCAATGGTTAACGTGGCTGTCTCACACCTTCGTTGCTTGTGTGGGGTTTCCTCTGGATGCTCTGGTTTCTTCCCACAATCCAAGATGTGCAGGTTAGGGTGGATTGGCCGTGCTAAATTGTCCCATAGTGCCCAGGGATGTGCAGGTTAGGGTGGATTGGCCGTGCTAAATTGTCCCATAGTGCCCAGGGATGTGCAGGTTAGGGCGGATTGGCCGTGCTAAATTGTCCCATAGTGCCCAGGGATGTGCAGGTTAGGGCGGATTGGCCGTGCTAAATTGTCCCATAGTGCCCAGGGATGTGCAGGTTAGGGTGGATTGGCCGTGCTAAATTGTCCCATAGTGCCCAGGGATGTGCAGGTTAGGGTGGATTGGCCGTGCTAAACTGTCCCATAGTGTCCCAGGGATGTGCAGGTTAGGGTGGATTGGCCGTGCTAAATTGTCCCATAGTGCCCAGGGATGTGCAGGTTAGGGTGGATTGGCCGTGCTAAACTGTCCCATAGTGTCCCAGGGATGTGCAGGTTAGGGTGGATTGGCCGTGCTAAATTGTCCCATAGTGTCCAGGGATGTGCAGGTTAGAGTGGATTGGCCGTGCTAAATTGTCCCATAGTGCCCAGGGATGTGCAGGTAAGGGTGGATTGGCCGTGCTAAATTGTCCCATAGTGCCCAGGGATGTGCAGGTCAGGGTGGATGCAGGGTGACTGGGATAGGGTGGGATGTCCTTTGGAGGGCCAGTTTGGACTGAATGGCCTCTTTCCCTACTTCAGGGATCACACTTTGAGGTGATTCGATTTGTTTGAACATTCAGCTGTGTTTGGTCCCGCTGTTGGTTTTCATTCTCAAACGTTGGCATGGTAACCAAGATGGCGGCTGACAGTGGCCAGTTTGTGACAGCAAAGATCCAATTCTGATTCATCACTTCCCTCGACTTGGAGGGTGGCATTGTCCTAGCCTCACCGCTGCGTGTCATCACGGGGAGGAGATGGGGCTGGTCCCTCTCACCTTTGCGGCTGTGGGCTAATGCAGACATGCGTGTTGCTGGGATCCAGAGTGGGGATCCTTCCCTTCCCCCTCCACCCCACCGGCCTCACCTTGGAGGAGTCTCTGAAGGGCGATGGGCAGGTGATCGCCATCTTGAACTGACCTCCGGGGGCAGCGGGGAGGTGGAGGGGGTTGGGGGAGGGTGATGGACAAGCAGCCACTATCTTTAACTGGCCTCTGGTGTTGAGGGGGGTGGGGTTCGATGGACAAGCAGCCACCATCTTGACCTGGGCTCTGGAGGGGCAATGGTTGAGTGGCTGCCATCTTGAACTGGCCTCTGGGGGGCCGGGGTTGAGGGGTCGGCAATGGATGTGCAGCTGCCATCTTGAACTGGCCTCCCAGGTGGCAGGCGATGGACAAACGGCCACCATCCTGAACTGGCCTCTGGGGTGGCGGGTGATGCGCAGCCGCCATCTTGAACTGGCCTCCGCGGTGGCGGACGATGGACAAACAGCCCGCCATCTTGAACTGGGGGTGGCAGGGTGATGGACGAGCAGCCGGCCATCTTGAACTGGCCTCTGGAGGGTGCTGGACAAACGGCCGCCATCTTGAGCTGGCCTCCGAGTGGGGCGACGGATGAATGGCCGCCATCTTGAACTGGCCTCTGGAGGGCGCTGGACAAACGGCCGCCATCTTGAGCTGGCCTCCGAGTGGGGCGACGGATGAATGGCCGCCATCTTGAACTGGCCTCTGGCGGAGTGTGGGGGGAGGGCGGTGGCAAGCAATGACCCCGCAGCATCTGTTGGAGGGGTTGGGGGGGGGGTGGTGTGGGCTGGCAGTAGAGCGCAACAGAGTGGCGGGGGGGTGGGGGGGATGAGAGGAGCAACTGGGCTAGTAATGAATTTTGTCGAATGGCCCCCCTCCCTGAGGGTCCGAAAAGCCCTTCCCCGAAGCCCGGACAGGGAACGGGGAGGCACCCGGCGGTGATAATGTCCCCGGCAGCTGCACATCCTTGCGTGTAAAGAGCACGGGGTGGGCGGAGTTACGTCGCCCTCGAGATACGTCGCGCTGCTCCCTCTGCCTGAGACCCGACCTATGACCCTCGAGCGAAGCCATGCCCACTGGTCGTCGGGGGGGTGTGGTGAACGTCGTGAGTGGGTCGGTGGGGTGGTAGTGCCTGGAGGGTGGTGCCGAGGCCTTGCCTGAACCACCTCGGATGTATTTCCCGCCGGACAAGTGACTATCCCGGTACGAGGGCTGAAGATTATATCCCTGTCGTTATTTGTGATCCCACTGTGTCAGCAAGTTCCTGATGGTGACGTTAGCCACCACCAACCCCCCCAGCCTTTCGTGTGAGGAGATGAACTGTGATCGCTTTGCTAAATTTTTTTTTTCCTCCTTTTCAATTTTCAATTTTTATTCCCATTTGCATTTTGCTGATCTTTTGAGGTCATTAATGCATTTGACAGCTCTGATGAATTCCCCTGCACTTTCTGAGTCCGCGATCCATAACAGTTCCTTTGCCTGTGGCAGGGAGAGGTGCCATCTTTTGGAATGGCCTGTGGGCTTGTCTCCTCTTGCAGGGTATTTGTACCAGATATGGGGGGCCATACTCGTGTACGTCTGCCCTAAACGGAAGAACTGCCCAATGTGGTCATGAAAGATTCGACAGATATTTATCCCCCTCGGAGATATACATTGAAAGGCCTGGGCACATTAGTATCCTGAACATAATGAAATTTATTCCCCTGGTAGATATGTATTTAAAGACACAGGCACTTTAATGTCTGGGCTGATACAGAGATATCAAATTACAGCACACTTATGCCCACACGCCATTCATCAGAGTTCCTGTTTAAGATGGGGCCTGAGGCCTTTATACCCTTCAAGATCTGCCAGATGATACCATTCTGAATTCAGGATGTGTGCAGCTTGAACGTTCTCCCCGAGTCTGTGTAGGGTTTCCTCTGGGTGCTCCAGTTTCCTCCCACAGCCCAAAGATGTGCAGGTCAGGGTGGATTGGCTGTGCTAAATTGTCCCATAGTGCCCAGAGATGTGCAGGTTAGGGTGGATTGGCCGTGCTAAATTGTCCCATAGTGCCCCAGGGATGTGCAGGTGAGGGTGGATTGGCCGTGCTAAATTGTCCCATAGTGCCCCAGGGATGTGCAGGTTAGGGTGGATTGGCCATGCTAAATTGTCCCATAGTGCCCCAGGGATGTGTAGGTTAGGGTGGATTGGCCGTGCTAAATTGTCCCGTACTGCCCAGGGATGTGCAGGTTAGGGTGGATTGGCCGTGCTAAATTGTCCCATAGTGTCCAGGGATGTGCAGGTGAGGGTGGATTGGCCGTGCTAAATTGTCCCATAGTGCCTCGGGATGTGCAGGTTAGGGTGGATTGGCCGTGCTAAATTGTCCCATAGTGCCCAGGGATGTGCAGGTTAGGGTGGATTGGCCATGCTAAATTGTCCCATAGTGCCCAGGGATGTGCAGGTTAGGGTGGATTGACAATGCTAAATTGTCCCATAGTGCCCAGGGATGTGCAGGTTAGGGTGGATTGGCCGTGCTAAATTGTCCCATAGTGTCCAGGGATGTGCAGGTTAGAGTGGATTGGCCGTGCTAAATTGTCCCATAGTGCCCAGGGATGTGCAGGTTAGGGTGGATTGGCTGTGCTAAATTGTCCCATAGTGCCCAGGGATGTGCAGGTTAGGGTGGATTGGCCGTGCTAAATTGTCCCATAGTGCCCAGGGATGTGCAGGTTAGGGTGGATTGGCCGTGCTAAATTGTCCCATAGTGCCCAGGGATGTGCAGGTTAGGGTGGATTGGCCGTGCTAAATTGTCCCATAGTATTAGGTGCATTATTCAGGATAAATATAATGGTAGGGGAATGAGTCTGGGTGGGTTACTCTTCGGAGGGTCGGTGCGGACTTGTTGGGCTGAAGGGCCTGTTTCCACACTGTCGGGAATCTAACCTACTCTAATCTAATACATCGATAGCAACCTGCAGCACACTTATCTTCACGTGCCAAGCTTCAGAGGTCCTGTTTAAGATGGAAACTGAGACCTTTCAACCCTTTAAGATCTGTGGGATGATACCAGGAGCATTGGTGGAGATGGTGTTTGCTATGCATGCCTTTATTGGTCAGTGTATAGGAGATGAGAGGTCATGTTGTGGCTGTACAGGACATTGGTTAGGCCACTGTTGGAACACTCCGTTCAATTCTGGTCTCCCTGCTACAGGAAAGATGTTGTGAAACTTGAAAGGGTTCAGAAAAGATTTACAAGGATGTTGCTGGGGTTGGAGGGTTTGAACTACAGGGAGAGGCTGAACAGGCTGGGGCTGTTTTCCCTGGAACGTCGGAGGCTGAGGGGTGACCTTATATAGGTTTGTAAAATCATGAGGGGGCATGGATAGGGTAAATAGACAAAGTCTTTTCCCTGAGTCCAGAACTAGAGGGGCATAGATTTAGGGTGAGAGGGGAAAGATTTTAGAAGGGACCGAAGGGGTAATGTTTTCACATGGAGAGTGGAACCTAGATTTTCGATTCACAGGGCCTCAAACATTCGCTAGAAAATTCCAGAAGCTTAATTTTAAGCTTAAAGGAAAGCTGAGGGAGAGAGGTTTGTCGTTTTTGTCTTAACGTTGTCCAGGGTTTGTCCTTGGGAGGGGACGGCTGTGCGGATTGGAGCTCTCGCATTGGGATTGAGTGAATTAGGAGGGAAAGATTAGTGTTCGTCCCAGATCGGAAGGTTTGGGATTGGATGAAAAAGCCTGTCATTTGTGCTGAGCACATCAAAGATCGCGAGGGATCCAAACGCAGTCCCAGTCTAAAATCACACGCCTTAAAATCTACCAAGGACTGGGACTCTGGTAGGAGTTTGAGGCAAGTTACGTTGGAAACGAAATACCAGTCCAGGCAAACATGTTTAAAAATATAATACGGGCGGGGACGACAGTTCTGGAAGTTTAGTTGGCACTAAGGAAGGCAATTTGTTTCCGACTGGGCTAGGGATGTACTGCTGAGGCTGTACAAGGCTCTGGTCAGACCCTAGGCCCTGTTTCTAAGGAAAGGTGTTGTTGGCCCTGGAGGGGCGGTCCAGAGGACGTTCACAAAATCGATCCTGGGGATGAGGGGCTTGTCGTATGAGGACTCTGGGTCTGTACTCGATGGGGTTTAGAAGGATGGGGGCTGGGGGAGGGAGGGGATCTGATTGAAACTTCTAGAATACTGAGGGGCCTGGGTAGAGCGGGCGTGGGGAAGATGTTTAGGAGGGACATGGACCCGAGGGGACAGCCTCAGAGGGAAAGGGACTGAGATGGGGAGGAATTTCTCCAGCTGGAGTGTGGGGGGTGGGGGGAGTGGAGGGGGTTGGAGGGGGGGAGGGAGCAGTCTGTGGGGCTGATTGTCACAGAGGGGCTGTGGAGGGGGAGTCACTGAGACCGAGAGAGGAGGGGGTCCTGATTGGTGAGGGGGGGGGGGAGGAGGGTCAAGGGTTACAGGGAGAATGGGGGTTGGGAAACACATGATCGAATGGCGGAGCAGACTCGATGGGCCGAATGGCCTCATTCTGCTCCTCTAGCTGATGGATTTATGGCAGTTGTCTCCAACCCGACCTCAAGTTCTTGTTAGATTGAAACATCGAAGTCAGCTGCTGTCTGTAGGACAGACTGGTTCACAATTGCAATTTGTCAATATTATTTTGTTGGCCGTTAAGACTAATTGGGTTTGTCAATATCATCCCGTGGATGCTGGAGATCTGAAAGAAACACATAGAGAATCGCAAAAGCTCTGATCAAGGGTCACACCAGATCCGAAATGTTCACGCTCTCTCTCTGTCTCCCCCCTTCCCTCCCTCTCCCAACTTCCATCTCTCTCCCGCTCTCTCTCGCTCTCCTCCTTCTCAGCTCTGTCCCCCCGTCTCTCCCTCTCTCCTCCCCCTTCTCTCTCCCCACACAGATGCTATCAGGACTTATTGAGTTAGTCCAACATTCTCCAGGCTTCTTCCTTCCACACACATGACATCTGACATCGAACACAGACCTGAAAGGTCACCATGCTACTCTAACCCTTGACCCCAAGAGGTCACCATAGCACCCTGATCTCTGACCCTGAGAGGTCACCATCGCATCGACCCCCTGACGCCGAGAGGGCCCCATTACACTCTAACCCCTGATCCTAAGGGATCACCGATGCACTCTGACCTCTGACCCTGAGGGGTCCCCATCACACTCTGACCCCGAAAGGTCTCCAACGCACTCTGACTCGTGACCCTGAGGGGGCACCCCATCACATTCTAACCCCTGACCCCGAAAGGTCACCATTGCATTCTGAGCTTGACCCTGAGGTGTCCCTATCGCACTCTAACCCTTGAACTCAAGAGATCTCCATCACAGGGGTTAGAGAGCGATGGAGACTTCTTGGGGTCAGAGGTTAGAGTACAATAAAGAAATTTCAGGGTCAGGCTCAGAGTGCAATGGTGACCTGAGGGATCACTATCGCTCTCCAACCCCTTATCCTGAAGGGTCACCATCGTTCTCTAACCACTGATCCTGAGGGGTCACCATTGTACTCTGACCCCTGACCCTGAAGGCTCACCATCGCATTCTGACCCTGACCTTGACGGTCCCCATTACAATCTAGCCCCTGACCCCGAGGGGTCCCCATCGCACTCTGACCCCGACCCAGAGAGGTCACTATTGCACCCTGACCCCTGACCCGGAGGCGTCACCATCACACTCTGATCCCTGACACCAAGGGTCACCAACGCACTCTGACCCCTGAATCTGAGGGGTCGCCATCGCACTCTGATCCCTGACCGTAAGGGGTCAGCATTGCACTCAGATTCCTGAACCCAAGCGGTCTCCTTCACACTCTGACCCCTGACGCAACCACCCACACCACACCTTCCCACACACACACACACACACACACACACACACACACACAGTGCAGGGACAGGGTTATATCACACACACACACACACACAGTGCAGGGACAGGGTTACAGGGTTATATCACACACACACACACACACACACACAGTGCAGGGACAGGGTTATAGGGTTATATCACACACACACACACACAATGCAGGGACAGGGTTATAGGGTTATATCACACACACACTCACACACACACACACACACACAGTGCAGGGACAGGGTTATATCTCACACATACACACACGCACACACACAGTGCAGGGACAGGGTTATATCTCACACATACACACACGCACACACACAGTGCAGGGACAGGGTTATATCACTCACACACACACACACACACACACACACACACACACACACACACACACACACACACACACACACACACAGTGCCGGGACAGGGTTATATCACACACACACACACACACACACACAGTGCAGGGACAGGGTTATATCTCACACACACACACACACACACAGTGCAGGGACAGGGTTACAGGGTTATATCACACACACAGACGCACACACACAGTGCAGGGACAGGGTTATATCTCGCGCACACACATACACACACACACACACAGTGCCGGGACAGGGTTACAGGGTTATATCACACACACACACACACACACACACACACACACACACACACACAGTGCAGGGACAGGGTTACAGGGTTATATCACACACACACACACACACACAGAGCAGGGACAGGGTTACAGGGTTATAACACACACACACACATACAGTGCAGGGACAGGGTTACAGGGTTATATCACACACACTCACACACACACACACACACACAAAGCAGGGACAGGGTTACAGGGTTATATCACACACACACACACACACACACACACACACACACACACACACACACACACACACACACACTGCAGCGTTACAGGGTTCTATCACCACCCCGCCTCAAACCACAAGCAGTGCTCTCTCGCTCTCCAGTATTTGAGGCTGTATCCCACATGGAGGAGGCTGGAACGCAGGATATCACGGGCTGCTCGTTTGCCTCAGAGTGTGGAGCCCTATAGTGTACTGAGCTTGCATTGGAAGCCTGTGTTTGCAGTATCTCACAGCCGAAGCTGCAAGTTTTCTGACAGGTCTGGTGACGGAGAGGTGTCTGGAATTCTCGACAGTGATGCCCCACCGCGTCTCCTGAAAACTCAGAGCTCTCTATCGGAACGTATCCTGTCCATTGCTGCCTGCTGGTTCAGTCCAGAGAAACCATCTCTTCAGCTGGATTCTGGACCTCCTGCAGGCATTTCCATTTTTATAATTAATGGCGATAACTTGAATTATATAAATTCCTCATAAACTTTGCATCAAAGATTAGGTTAGTGACAAATTAGATAAACTGGGCTGCTGTCAGTTTGCAAAGTCTGCAAGTAAAACAGGCGTATGTTTCCAACCAGGTGAAGTCTTACCAGGTTAATGCAGTTAGTCTTAAAGCTACAGATATCAACAGGAAATAGCTGGGTAACTGGCCAGGGAGAGGGGGAAAGATCCCCAATGGACAGGCTGGTTGGAATCTGTCCTGAACCACCGCAAACCCAGCCCTCACAGAATGCCCCATTCACTGCTCACAAAACGTGTCAATAAGCAGAGTGGTGATCACCTTATGACAAGGTACCAATCATCATCGTTCAGGGGCTATGGGGTTGGCAGCTCGGCAGCTTCCAACGGAGTTACCTGCAATGGGACAGTCTGTAATGGGACAGATTGCAATGGGAGTGACTGCAATGGGACAGACTGCAATGGGGCAGATTGCAATGGCTCAGACTGCAATGGCTCAGACTGCAATGGGGCAGATTGCAATGGGACAGACTGCAATGGCTCAGACTGCAATGGCTCAGACTGCAATGGGGCAGATTGCAATGGGACAGACTGCAATGGCTCAGACTGCAATGGCTCAGACTGCAATGGGGCAGATTGCAATGGGACAGACTGCAATGGCTCAGACTGCAATGGCTCAGACTGCAATGGGGCAGATTGCAATGGGACAGATTGCAATGGGACAGACTGCAATGGGACAGACTGTAATGGGACTGACTACAATGGGAGAGACTGCAATGGGACAGACTGTAACGGGAGTGACTGTAACGGGAGTGACTGTAACGGGAGTGACTGCAATGGGAGTGACTGCAATGGGAGAGGTCCAGTATAATCTGTGACAAATTGACTCTGTCCAATATCCATGGTCTACCACCCAACACAGTGACACAGAGAATTTGGGATCAGTTTGCGTCAAGTCCGAAAACAGAGAGAGTGGGGGAGAGCACAGTTCTGTGTACGATACTGTCCAGTTCTCACTGAGATCTCTGTCAGGGAAGGAAAGCACCCAGCCCATTACCCTGGGCCCAATCCCAGCCCATTACCCTAGGCCCAGACCTAGTCCATTACCCTGGGCCCCAGACCCAGCCCATTACCCTGGGCCCCAGACCCAGCCCATTACCCTGGGCCCAGTCCCAGCCCATTACCCTGGGCCCAGACCCAGCCCATTACCCTGGGCCCCAGACCCAGCCCATTACCCTGGGCCCCAGACCCAGCCCATTACCCTGGGCCCAGTCCCAGCCCATTACCCTGGGCCCAGACCCAGCCCATTACCCTGGGCCCCAGACCCAGCCCATTACCCTGGGCCCCAGACCCAGCCCATTACCCTGGGCCCAGTCCCAGCCCATTACCCTGGCCCCCGGACCCAGCCCATTACCCTGGGCCCAGTCCCAGCCCATTACCCTGGGCCCAGACCCAGCCCATTACCCTGGGCCTCAGACCCAGCCCATTACCCTGGGCCCAGTCCCAGCCCATTACCCTGGGCCCCAGACCCAGCCCATTACCCTGGGCCCAGTCCCAGCCCATTACCCTGGCCCCCGGACCCAGCCCATTACCCTAGGCCCAGACCCAGCCCATTACCCTGGGCCTCAGACCCAGCCCATTACCCTGGGCCCAGTCCCAGCCCATTACCCTGGCCCCCGGACCCAGCCCATTACCCTAGGCCCAGACCTAGCCCATTACCCTGCACCCAGACCCAGCCCATTACCCTGGACCTCAGACCCAGCCCATTATCCTGGGCCCCAGCCCCAGCCCCAGCCCATTACCCTAGGCCCAGACCTAGCCCATTAACCTGGGCCCCAGACCCAGCCCATTACCCTGGGCCCAGACCCAGCCCATTACCCTGGGCCTCAGACCCAGCCCATTATCCTGGGCCCCCGGACCCAGCCCATTACCCTGGCCCCTGGATCCAGCCCATTACCCTAGGCCCAGACCTAGGCCCAGACCTAGTCCATTACCCTGCACCCAGACCCAGCTCATTACCCTGGGCCCAGACCTAGCCCATTACCCTGGGCCCAGACCCGACTCATTACCCTGGGCCCCAGTCCCAGCCCGTTACCCTGGGCCCCAGACCCAGCCCATTACCCTAGGCCCAAACCCAGCCCATTACCCTGGGCCCAATCCCAGCCCATTACCCTGGGCCCCAGACCCAGCCCATTACCCTGGGCCCCAGACCCAGCCCATTACCCTGGGCCCCAGACCCAGCCCATTACCCTGGGCCCCAGACCCAGCCCATTACCCTGGGCCCAGTCCCAGCCCATTACCCTAGGCCCAAACCCAGCCCATTACCCTGGGCCCCAGACCCAGCCCATTACCCTGGGCCCAGACCTAGCCCATTACCCTGGGCCCAGACCCGACTCATTACCCTGGGCCCCAGTCCCAGCCCGTTACCCTGGGCCCCAGTCCCAGCCCATTACCCTGGGCCCAATCCCAGCCCATTACCCTGGGCCCCAGACCCAGCCCATTACCCTGGGCCCAGTCCCAGCCCATTACCCTGGCCCCCGGACCCAGTCCATTACCCTAGGCCCAGACCTAGCCAATTACCCTGCACCCAGACCCAGCACATTACCCTGGGCCCCAGACCCAGCCCATTAACCTGGGCCCCAGACCCAGCCCATTACCCTGGGCCCCCGGACCCAGCCCATTACCCTGGCCCCTGGATCCAGCCCATTACCCTAGGCCCAGACCTAGTCCATTACCCTGGGCCCCAGACCCAGCCCATTACCCTGGGCCCCAGACCCAGCCCATTACCCTGGGCCCAGACCCAGCCCATTACCCTGGGCCTCAGACCCAGCCCATTACCCTGGGCCCCCGGACCCAGCCCATTACCCTGGCCCCTGGATCCAGCCCATTACCCTAGGCCCAGACCTAGTCCATTACCCTGGGCCCCAGACCCAGCCCATTACCCTGGGCCCCAGACCCAGCCCATTACCCTGGGCCCAGTCCCAGCCCATTACCCTGGCCCCCGGACCCAGCCCATTACCCTAGGCCCAGACCTAGCCCATTACCCTGCACCCAGACCCAGCCCATTGCCCTGGACCTCAGACCCAGCCCATTATCCTGGGCCCCGGCCCCAGCCCCAGCCCCAGCCCATTACCCTAGGCCCAGACCTAGCCCATTAACCTGGGCCCCAGACCCAGCCCATTACCCTGGGCCTCAGACCCAGCCCATTACCCTGGGCCCCCGGACCCAGCCCATTACCCTGGCCCCTGGATCCAGCCGATTACCCTAGGCCCAGACCCAGTCCATTACCCTAGGCCCCAGACCCAGCCCATTACCCTGGGCCCCAGACCCAGCCCATTACCCTGGGCCCGGTCCCAGCCCATTACCCTGGCCCCCGGACCCAGCCCATTACCCTAGGCCCAGACCTAGCCCATTACCCTGCACCCAGACCCAGCCCATTACCCTGGACCTCAGACCCAGCCCATTATCCTGGGCCCCAGCCCCAGCCCCAGCCCCAGCCCATTACCCTAGGCCCAGACCTAGCCCATTAACCTGGGCCCCAGACCCAGCCCATTACCCTGGGCCCAGACCCAGCCCATTACCCTGGGCCCAGATCCAGCCCATTACCCTGGGCCCCAGATCCAGCCCATTACCCCGGGCCCAGACCCAGCCCATTACCCTGGGCCCAGACCCAGCCCATTACCCTGGGCCCAGACCCAGCCCATTACCCTAGGCCCCAGACCTAGCCCATTAACCTGGGCCCCAGACCCAGCCCATTACCCTGGGCCCAGACCCAGCCCATTACCCTGGGCCCAGATCCAGCCCATTACCCTGGGCCCCAGATCCAGCCCATTACCCTGGGCCCAGACCCAGCCCATTACCCTGGGTCCAGACCCAGCCCATTACCCTGGGCCCAGACCCAGCCCATTACCCTAGGCCCCAGACCCAGCCCATTACCCTGGGCCCAGACCCAGCCCATTACCCTGGGCCCAGACCCAGCCCATTACCCTAGGCCCCAGACCCAGCCCATTACCCTGGGCCCCAGATCCAGCCCATTACCCTGGGCCCCAGATCCAGCCCATTACCCCGGGCCCAGACCCAGCCCATTACCCTGCACCCAGACCCAGCCCATTACCCTGGGCCCCAGACCCAGCCCATTACCCTGGGCCTCAGACCCAGCCCATTACCCTGGGCCCCAGACCCAGCCCATTACCCTGGGCCCCAGACCCAGCCCATTACCCTGGGCCCAGACCCAGCCCATTACCCTGGGCCCCAGATCCAGCCCATTACCCTGGGCCCCAGACCCAGCCCATTACCCTGGGCCCCAGACCCAGCCCATTACCCTGGGCCCCAGACCCAGCCCATTACCCTGGGCCCCAGATCCAGCCCATTACCCCGGGCCCAGACCCAGCCCATTACCCTGGGCCCCAGACCCAGCCCATTACCCTGGGCCCAGACCCAGCCCATTACCCTGGGCCCCAGACCCAGCCCATTACCCTGGGCCCCAGATCCAGCCCATTACCCCGGGCCCAGACCCAGCCCATTACCCTGGGCCCCAGACCCAGCCCATTACCCTGGGCCCAGACCCAGCCCATTACCCTGGGCCCCAGATCCAGCCTGATGAAATGGTAGCCTGGTTGTTCCCTACAGAAAGTCCCTCATTTCAGACAGCTGCCAATTATACAGACAGTGCGTGTGATGTGACGACCCAATGCACTGACAATCTCTCTCTGTCTCTGTGTCTCTCTTTCTCTCTCTCTCTGTCTCTCTCTCTCTCTCTGTGTCTCTCTCTCTCTCTCTCTCCCTCTCTATCTGTCTCTTTCTCTCCCTCTTTGTGTCTCTCTCTCCCTCTCTCTCTCTGTGTCTCCCTCTCTCTGTGTCTCTCTCTCTCTCCCTCTCTCTCTCTCTCTGTCTCTCTCTCTCTGTGTCTCTCTCCCCCCCCTCTCTGAATCTCTCTGTCTCTCTCTCTCTGTGTCTCTCTATCTCTCTCTGTCACTCTCCCTGTCTCTGTCTCTGTGTGTGTGTGTCTCTCTCTCCCCCACCCTCACTGTGTCTCTCTATCTCTCTCCCTCTCTGTCTCTCTCTCTCTCCCTCTCTGTTTCTCTCTCTCTCTCCCTCTGTCTCTCTCTCTCTCTCTCTCCCTCTCTGTCTCTGTGTCTCTCTTTCTCTGTGTGTGTGTGTCTCTCTCTCTATCCCTCTCTCTCTGTCTCCCTCTCTGTCTCTTTCTCATTCCGTCTCTGTCTCTCTCTCCCTCTCTCTCTGTCTCTCTCTCTCCCTCTCTGTGTCTCTCTCCCCCTCTCTCTGTGTCTCCCTCTCTCTGTGTGTCTCTCTCTCCCTCTCTCTGTGTGTGTGTCTCTCTCTCTCCCTCTCTCTCTGTCTCTCTGTGTGTGTGTCTCTCTCTCTCCCTCTCTCTGTCTCTGTCTCTCTCTCCCTCTCTCTCTGTCTCTCTCTCTCTCTGAATCTCTGTGTGTGTGTGTGTCTCTCTCTCTCCCTCTCTCTGTGTCTCTCTCTCTCACTCTCTGTCTCTCTCCCTTTCTCTCTGTCTCTCTCTCTCCCACTGTGACTCTCTCTCTGTCTCTCTCTCCCTCTGTGTCTCTCCCTCTCTCTCTGTCTCTCTCTGTGTGCCTCTCTCCCCCTCTCTCTCTCACTGTGTCTCTCTATCTCTCTCCGTCTCTGTCTGTCTTTCTCTCTCTCTGTGTCTCTCTCCCTCTCTGTTTCTCTCTCTCTTTCTCTCTCTGTCTCTCTCCCTCTCTGTCTCTCTTTCACTCTCTCTGTGTCTCTCTCCCTCTCTTTCACTCTCTCTGTCCCTCTATCTCTCTCTCTCTCCCTCTCTGTCTGTCTCTCTCTCCCTCTCTCTCTCCCTCTCCGTCTCCCTCTCTATCTCTCCCTGTGTCTTGCTCCCTCCCTCTCTCTCTCTCTCTCTCTCTCTCGATCGCTCTCTCTCCCTCTCTCTCCCCCTCTCGCTCTCCCTCTCTCTCTGTCTCCCTCCCTCTCGCTCTCTCTGTCTCTCTCTCTCTGTGTCTCTCTCTCTCTCCCCGCCTCTCTCTCTCTCTGTCTCTATCGCTCTCTCTCTAGGGGCATTGTATAAATGTTCAAGAACAAAATAGCGAAACAAAAATAAGAATTTATTGCAACTCGCAAATCAGTCACGTGCAGGAGAGTGAGATGGAAGAGGGTGAGTGAGCAAACAGCAGGGGATGTTAGAGTGGTCTGATTGAACGTGGGGCACTGCTTTGGGTCAGACCCTTGCAGGGTCTGAATTCAGAGCCAACCACACGAAAACCCCCGGTATTCACCCAGCATCAACTCTCCCAGCTATTCGAAGGAAGAACAACGTGCATTCGTCTAGCGCCGTGCACATTCTCGCACACTGGCTGCAGCACCAAGGAATGGCCATGGTGTTTTTTGGCGTACAGTAAGATCCCAGGATTGGGACTGAGGGCAGCTCGGGTTTGAGGGAGCAGTGATGCTTTTGGACTAACAGGAGAACGAAAGTCCCACTCCCCACCCCCCACCCCCCACTCCCAAACGTGGGACAGGAGCTTCTCAAAGTCCGAGTGACGACACAGGAAATGTTATATTAGGGACATGTATCGGAAAGGTGTCTCTGAAAGTGCGGCACTCCCTCAGCACTGACCCTCCGACAGTGCGGCACTCCCTCAGCACTGACCCTCCGACAGTGCGACACTCCCTCAGCACTGACCCTCCGACCGTGCGGCACTCCCTCAGCACTGACCCTCCGACAGAATGGCACTCTCTCAGCACTGACCCTCCGACAGTGCGGCACTCTCTCAGCACTGACCCTCCGACAGTGCGACACTCCCTCAGCACTGACCCTCCGACAGTGCCGCACTCCCTCAGTACTGACCCTCCGACAGTGCGGCACTCCCTCAATATGTGTGTGTTTATATGTCAGTGTCTGTGTGTGTGTATGTTTCAGTGTGTGTGTGTCTTTGTGTGTGTGGGTGTGTATGTCTGTGTGTGTGTATGTGTCAGTGTCTGTGTATGTGTGTGTATGTGTGTGTGTGTCTGTGTCAGTGTGTGTGTGTTTATTTGTGTCAGTGTATGTGTCTGTGTGTGTGTGGGGTGTGTGTGTGTCTGTGTGTGTGTGTCTGTGTGTGAGTATTGTCAGTGTGTGTGTGTCTGTCTGTGTGTGTCTGTGTGTGTGTATGTGTCAGTGTGTGTGTGTGGATGTGTGCGTGTGTATGTGTGTCTCTGTGTGTGTATGTGTGGTGTGTGTGTGTGTCTGTGTGAGTGTGTATGTGTGTGTGGGGTGTGTGTCTGTGTATGTGTCAGCGTGTGTGTGTTTGTGTGTGTCTGTGTGTGTCTGTGTATGTGTCAGCGTGTGTGTGTCTGTGTGTGGGTGTGTGTGTGGGTGTGTGTGTGTGTGTATGTTTCAGTGTGTGTGTCTTTGTGTGTGTGGGTGTGTATGTCTGTGTGTGTGTATGTGTCAGTGTCTGTGTATGTGTGTGTATGTGTGTGTCTGTCTGTGTCAGTGTGTGTGTGTTTATTTGTGTCAGTGTATGTGTCTGTGTGTGTGTGTGGGGTGTATGTGTGTCTGTGTGTGTGTCTGTGTGTGAGTATTGTCAGTGTGTGTGTCTGTCTGTGTGTGTCTGTGTGTGTGTATGTGTCAGTGTGTGTGTGTGGATGTGTGCGTGTGTATGTGTGTCTCTGTGTGTCTATGTGTCGGTGTGTGTGTGTGGGGTGTGTGTGTGTATGTGTGGGGTGTGTGTGTGTCTGTGTGAGTGTGTATGTGTGTGTGGGGTGTGTGTCTGTGTATGTGTCAGCGTGTGTGTGTCTGTGTGTGTCTGTGTATGTGTCAGCGTGTGTGTGTCTGTGTGTGGGTGTGTGTGTGGGGGTGTGTCTGTGTGTGTATGTGTCAGCGTGTGTATGTCTGTGTGTGTGTCTGTGTGTGTGTGTGGGTGTGTGTCTGTGTGTGTCAGTGTCAGTGTGTGTGTGTTTGTGTGTGTCTGTGTGTTTGTGTATGTGGGCGTGTGTGTGTCTGTGTGTGCGTCTGTGTGCTTGTGTGTGTGTCTGTGTGTGTGCGTGTGTCTGTGTGCTTATGTGTGTGTGTGAGTCTGTGTGTGCATGTTTATGTGTGTGTGTTTCTGTGTATGTGTGTGTGTGTGCGCGCATGTGTGTGTGTGAGTCTGTGTGTGTGTCTGTGTGTGTGAGTGTCTGTGTGTGTCTGTGTGTGTGTGAGCCTGTGTGTGTGTGCGCATGTGTGTGTCTGTGTGTGTGTGTCAGTGTGTATTTGTGTGCGTGTGTGTGTCTGTGTGTGTGTGAGTCTGTGTGTGTGTGCGCATGTGTGTGTGTCTGTGTGTATGTATGTCAGTGTGTGTGTGCGTGTGTGTGTCTGTGTGTGCTTGTGTGAGTCTGTGTGTGTGTGTGTGAGTGTGTGTCTGTGTGTGTCTGTGTGTGTGAGTCTGTGTGTGTGTGTCTGTGTGTGTGTGTGTCTGTGTGTGTGCGTGTGTGTGTCTGTGTGTGTGTGTCTGTGTGTGGGTGTGTGTGTGGGGGTGTGTGTGTGTGTATGTTTCAGTGTGTGTGTGTCTTTGTGTGTGTGGGTGTGTATGTCTGTGTGTGTGTATGTGTCAGTGTCTGTGTATGTGTGTGTATGTGTGTGTCTGTCTGTGTCA
Source organism: Hemiscyllium ocellatum (assembly GCF_020745735.1). NCBI lineage: Eukaryota > Metazoa > Chordata > Chondrichthyes > Orectolobiformes > Hemiscylliidae > Hemiscyllium > Hemiscyllium ocellatum. The sequence goes on from NC_083446.1 coordinate 7,802,413, forward strand.
GTGTGTGTGTGTTTATTTGTGTCAGTGTATGTGTCTGTGTGTGTGTCTGTGTGTGCGTGTGTGAGTCTGTGTGCCTGTGTGTGTGTGTGTGTCTGTGTGTGTGTGTGTGTCTGTGTGTGTGTCTGTGTGTGTGTCTGTGTGTGTGTGTGTGTGTGTGTGCGTGTGTGAGTCTGTGTGCCTGTTTGTGTGTCTGTGTGTGTGTGTGTCTGTGTGTGTGAGTCTGTGTGCGTGTGTGTGAGTCTGTGTGTGAGTCTGTGTGTGTGCGCGCATGTGTGTGTGTCTGTGTGTGCGCGCATGTGTGAGTCTGTGTGTGTGCGTGTGTGAGTCTGTGTGTGTGTGTGTGTGAGAGTCTGTGTGTGTGTCTGTGTGTGTGAGTCTGTGTGTGTGTCTGTGTGTGTCTGTGTGTGAGTCTGTGTGCCTGTGTGTGAGTCTGTGTGCCTGTGTGTGTGTCTGTGTGTGAGTCTGTGTGTGTGTCTGTGTGTGTGTGTGTGAGTCTGTGTGTGTGTGTCTGTGTGTGTGTGTCTGTGTGTGTGCGTGTGTGAGTCTGTGTGCCTGTGTGTGCCTGTGTGCCTGTGTGTGTGTCTGTGTGTGAGTCTGTGTGTGTGTCTGTGTGTGTCTGTGTGTGAGTCTGTGTGTGTGTGTCTGTGTGTGTGCGTGTGTGAGTCTGTGTGCCTGTGTGTGAGTCTGTGTGCCTGTGTGTGTGTCTGTGTGTGATTCTGTGTGTGTGTCTGTGTGTGTGTGCGCATGTGTGTGTGTCTGTGTGTATGTGTGTCAGTGTGTGTGCGTGTGTGTGTCTGTGTGTGCTTGTGTGAGTCTGTGTGTGTGTGTGAGTGTGTGTCTGTGTGTGAGTCTGTGTGTGTGTGTGCCTGTGTGTGTGTGCGTGTGTGAGTCTGTGTGTGTGCGTGTGTGAGTCTGTGTGTGTGAGTCTGTGTGTGTGAGTCTGTGTGTGTGTGTCTGTGTGTGTGTGTGTGAGTCTGTGTGTGTGTGTCTGTGTGTGTGTGAGTCTGTGTGTGTGTGCGCATGTGTGTGTGTCTGTGTGTATGTGTGTCAGTGTGTGTGTGCGTGTGTGTCTGTGTGTGCCTGTGTGAGTCTGTGTGTGTGTGTGTGAGTCTGTGTCTGTGTGTGTGAGTCTGTGTGTGTGTGTGTCTGTGTGTGTGTGTCTGTGTGTGTGCGTGTGTGAGTCTGTGTGCCTGTGTGTGTGTCTGTGTGTGCGTGCGTGTGTGAGTCTGTGTGTGTGTGTGTGAGTCTGTGTGTGTGTGTGTCTGTGTGTGTGAGTGTGTGTCTGTGTGTGTGTGTCTGTGTGTGTGCGTGTGTGAGTCTGTGTGCCTGTGTGTGTGTCTGTGTGTGTGTGTGTGTGTGTGTGAGTCTGTGTGTGTGTGTGTCTGTGTGTGTGTGTGTGTGTCTGTGAGTCTGTGTGTGTGTCTGTGTGTGTCTGTGTCTGTGTCTGTCTATGTCTGTCTGTCTGTGTGTGTCTGCAGGCAGGAGCTGGTAATGGGGCTGCAGTTTGAACTCGGTTGACTTGCATGTCAATTTGTCACCCTGCTTACTGTCGTTGTCCTAACTCTTGTTCAGTCAGATACTTGGCTGTTTATCTCAGTCGAAGTGACCCATCCATCGTCGTGGGGAGGGGGGGGGGGGGATTTTGCAGTATCTCACTAAAACCTTTTATTTTGGTGGTGACCCTCGGACGCGCGAGATTTGATTTCCCCTGCGCCGCCTGAGTGCAGTATTTCGTTGGGAAATGATCCTTTTAACTGTAGGAACGAGATAAATTTCTCGTTTAAATTTCCACCATGGAAGCTAATTCTACTCGGAAGGTCAGGGATCACGTTGTTTTTCAAAAGGTGGAGCCTGGGGGAAAGGCCGTTCTTTGCTTCCGCATTCTCCCAGTCACAAACGAGAGTGATGTCCTTTCCCAACAGACAGACAGATCAACTGAAACCTGGGAATCTTCCCCAGCTCGGTCCATCTCCATAGCGACGTAGCCTGCTCTGCTCCCCCCGTCAACCTGACCGGTTTTAATTTCGTTTCCCTTATTAACCATTCCTTCTTTGGCTCTTTGGGGGCGTTACAATCTCTCAGCCTTCACCCTATCTCCAATTTCCAAACACAAATCTTCAATCCCAAGACGTTTTAGTTCAGAAACATCATCTTGCTCCCCATGTCACTGTTCGATGGTTCTCTCTTTCAGTTTGCATTTTAATCCCTACTTCTAGATTTTATTTACTTGTGGGATGTGGGCGTCTCTGGCCGGGTCCATATTTACTGCCCCCTGTCCCTAGTTGCCCCCCTTCAGAAGGTGAGGGAGGTGAGCGGCCATCTTGAACCGCTGCAGTCCATGTGTGCTGTGGGTCAGACCCACAATGCACTGGGGGAGGGCGTTCCAGGATTCTGACCCAAGGAACGGCCGATATATTCCCAAGTCGGGATGGGGAGCGGTGGGAACTTGCAGGGGGGTGGGGGGGTGGTGTTCCCCATGTACCTGCTGCCCCTTGTCCTTCTAAGAGGGTGGTGGGTTTGGAAGGTGCTGCCTGAGGAGCCTCAGGGAGTTGCTGCAGTGCGTCTTGTAGATGGTACACACTGCTGCTACTGAGGGGGGAGGGAGGGGGTGTGATGCCAACTGAGCGGGGGCTGCTTTGCCCCTGGATGGTGTCGAGCTTCTCGAGTGTTGTTGGAGCTGCCCCCATCCAGGGGCAAGTGGGGAGTATTCCCTCACCCTCCTGACCTGTGCCTTGTTGATGTTGGGACAGGCTTTGGGGGGGGAGTCAGGAGGGGAG
>NC_083446.1:7810189-7864554 GCF_020745735.1 Hemiscyllium ocellatum
GTGGTTAGCACCGCTGCCTCACAGTGCCAGGGACCCGGGTTCAATTCCCACCTCAGCCACATCCTCTGTGTGGTGTGTGGGGTTTCCTCTGGGTGCTCCGGTTTCCTCCCACAGTCTAAAGATGTGCAGGTTAGGGTGGATTGGCCGTGCTAAATTGTCCCATAGTGCCCAGGGATGTGCAGGTTAGGGTGGATTGGCCATGCTAAATTGTCCCATAGTGCCCAGGGATGTGCAGGTTAGGGTGGATTAGCCGTGCTAAATTGTCCCATAGTGTTAGGTGAAGGGGTAAATGTAGGGGTATGGGTGGGTTGTGCTTCGGCGGGTCGGTGTGGACTTGTTGGGCCGAAGGGCCTGATTCCACACTGTAAGTAATCTAATCGCTTACTAGCTCATTAATGGCTCCACGCCGGTGAGATGAGGGGCCAGCCAATGAACAGCGGCACTCGGTGTGACCGTTTCACACCCACCCGAGTCGTGCTGGGGATTGGAACGGGGGCCGAGGGCTGGGGTTCGGAGGCCGGGGAATGGGCTGGGGGCCGGGGGCCGGGAGCCGGGCGGTGGAGGGGAGGTTGTGGGTTTCTGTTCAGGGGCTGGACGCCGTCAAGTCGAAGACCTCCCTCCCTCTCCCCTGTGGGACTGACTCCTACAGCACAGGAAACAGGCCCCTCGGCCCAACCAGTCCCTGCTGACCCTCCAACATCCCTCCCAGTCAGAGAGAGTCCTACAGCACGGGAAACAGGCCACTCGGCCCAACCAGTCCCTGCTGACCCTCCAACATCCCTCCCAGTCAGAGAGAGTCCTACAGCACGGGAAACAGGCCACTCGGCCCAACCAGTCCGTGCTGACCCTCCAACATCCCTCCCAGTCAGAGAGAGTCCTAGAGCACGGGAAACAGGCCGTTCGGCCCAACCAGTCCCTGCTGATCCTCCAACATCCCTCTCAGTCAGAGAGTGGAAACAGAGCCTTTAGCCCAACCATGCCGACCCATAATCCCCAAACTAACCTAGTCCCAGCTGCCTGCTCCTGGCCCCTATCCCTCCAAACCCTTCCCCGTTCATGTACTTATCCAAATATCTTTTAAACCTTGCAACCACATCCACCACTTCCTCAGGAAGTTAGGTCCACACTCGAACCATATCGCTGAACTTGGAAGCTAGTGTTTTTGAGGTTTATGCACATGATTCCCACTCAGCACTGCGGATTCCTGCAGTCTTTCCCCATTTAAATGACGTTCAGCTCCCCTGTTCCTTAGTGCATGACCTCTCGTGCTCCCCATTTATAATCTGCCTACCCATTTATTCCCCCTACTTGCCAAACTGGTCTGTGTCCCCTCCGCAAACCCCCCACGGTTTTATTCCCTGTCGCTTTGCCAGTTTGATGTTCGCCTTCCTCATCCGAGCCACCTTGTCCTTGGTACCACAGGCCAGAGTCTGATTGTGGCTGCCACTTATTCCCCGTCTCCCCGTCCCTAACTGCCCCCCGGAGAAGGTAGGGGGGAGGGGGGGGGTGGCGGTGCAGGGTGGGGGGGGGGAGGGGCGGTGAGCTGCCATCTTGCGCTGTCGCAGCCCGTGTGCTGGGGCAGACCCACACTGTATCCTGAGGGAGGGCCTTTAACCCAGCGACAGCGAAGCCAATATATCGGGATGGGGAGGGGTAGGAAGTTGCAGGGGTGGGGGGGGGGGGGGGGGGGTTGGAGGAGGAGGGGGGTTAGTGTTCCCATGTACCTGCTGCCCCTCGTCCTTCTGGATGGAGGTGGTCGCGGGTTTGGAAGGGAAGTCCGAAGTCGCTCAGCGCATCTGGGAAAAGAATTCGGAGCTAACACGTCAAGCGCTTAGCCGCCTCCCTCAGAACCGATGGTAGCGAGGGAGATAGGATTTGGGCGAGGGCAGGGGGAAGGGAATGAGGAGGGAACGATAGGTGGGCTGGAGCGCACAGAGAGACGGAAGAACAGTCATTCAGACAAGGGAGTGGATAATGATCTGGCTGGGGTGGGGGGGGGGCTGAATAACCCTTAGCAGGGACTGTTATGGCTAACAGTGGGTTGTGTCGTTGTGGTTCTGTTCGCCGAGCTGGGAGTTTTTGTTGCAAACGTTTCGTCCCCTGTCTAGGTGACATCCTCAGTGCTTGGGAGCCTCCTGTGAAGCGCTTCTGTGATGTTTTCTCCGACATTTATAGTGGTTTGTCTCTGCTGCTTCCGGTTGTCAGTTGCTGTCCGCTGCAGTGGCCGGTATGTTGGGTCTAGGTCGATGTGTCTGTTGATTGAATCTGTGGAACGAGGACATGCCACAACCCAAAGGACTAGCCCCCACTGCCATACATCAGGAGCATTTCCGAACTGACAGCCAGATTACTGCGACCACTAGGACTCATAACAGCACACAAACCAACAGCCACTCTCAGACAACAACTCACCAGGACGAAGGACCTGATACCCAGCATGAGCAAAACCAACGTAGTGTACAAAATCCCATGCAAGGGACTGCACAAAACACTACACAGGACAAACAGGAAGACAGCTAACAACCCGCATCCCTGAACACCAACTAGCCACGAAACGACACGGCCAGCTATTCTTAGTAGCTACACACTCAGATGACAAGCAACATGAATTCGACTGGGACAACTCTACTATTATAGGGCAGGCCTAACAGAGAACAGCCAGGGAATTCCTAGAAGCATGGCACTCATCCACAGATTCAATCAACAGACACATCGACCTAGACCCTATATACCGGCCACTGCAGCGGACAGCAACTGACAACCAGAAGCGGCAGATTCAAACCACTATAAATGCCGGAGGAATCAGCACAGAAGTGCTTCACAGGAGGCTCCCAAGCTCTGAGGATGTCACCTAGAAAGGGGACGAAACGTTTGCAACACAAATTCCCAGCTCGGCGAACAGAACCACAACAACGAGCACCCGAGCTACAAATCTTCGCACAAACTTTGAATGGGTTGTGTGTTAGAGTAGACTGTGTGGTAACATGATTCTGGATCAGTGGTGCTGGAAGAGCACAGCGGTTCAGGCAGCATCCAAAATGCAGCGAAATCGACGTTTCGGGCAAAAGCCCTTCATCAGGAATAAAGGCAGTGAGCCTGAAGCGTGGAGAGATAAGCTAGAGGAGGGTGGGGGTGGGGAGAAAGTAGCATAGAGTACAATGGGTGAGTGGGGGAGGGGATGAAGGTGATGGGTCAGGGAGGAGAGGGTGAAGTGGATAGGTGGAAAGGAGATAGGCAGGTAGGACAAGTCCGGACAAGTCATGGGGACAGTGCTGAGCTGGAAGTTTGGAACTAAGGTGGGGTGGGGGAAGGGGAAATGAGGAAGCTGTTGAAGTCCACATTGATGCCCTGGGGTTGAAGTGTTCCGAGGCGGAAGATGAGGCGTTCTTCCTCCAGGCGTCTGGTGGTGAGGGAGCGGCGGTGAAGGAGGCCCAGGACCTCCATGTCCTCGGCAGAGTGGGAGGGGGAGTTGAAATGTTGGGCCACGGGGCAGTGTGGTTGATTGGTGCGGGCGTCCCGGAGATGTTCCCTAAAGCGTTCTGCTAGGAGGCGCCCAGCCTGGTTTGTGGGTAGGACCCTTGCCCAGCGTTCACTCCTTATCCCTGGCATTTTCCCACCTTCCATCCGTTCCGAGGGAAGAGTCACCGGACCCTGACACGTTAACTCCGAGTTGCTGTCTCGGTGGGTGGGTGAGGGTGAGGGGGGGCTGGAGCGGGATTAATTTGCCAGGAGGTGGGTGCCGTGCTAAATCACCCGGCGACAGGGATCGGTCAAAATCACAAGAGCAGCAGCCCCTTGGAATGAAGACGAGCTGGTTTTAATAAAAAGAGACAGGCTCCGGAAAAGGGAGCTGAGGCGGAAGGAGACTCAGAGAGCCTGCTGGGAAACATCACGTCACCTCAACATCACGGTGGCTCAGTGGGTCAGCGTCGCTGCGTCACAGCGCCCCAGGGACTCGGGTTCGATCCCACACTCGGGAGACTGTCTGTGTGGAGTTTGCACGTTCTCCCCCCCCATGCCTGCGTGGGGTTTCCTCCCACAGTCCAAAGATGTGCAGGTTAGGGTGGATTGGCCGTGCTACATTGTCCCATAGTGCCCAGGGATGTGCAGGTTAGGGTGGGATTGGCCGTGCTAAATTGTCCCATAGTGCCCAGGGATGTGCAGGTTAGGGTGGATTGGCCGTGCTAAATTGTCCCATAGTGCCCAGGGATGTGCAGGTTAGGGTGGATTGGTCGTGCTAAATTGTCCCATAGTGCCCAGGGATGTGCAGGTTAGGGTGGATTGGCCGTGCTAAATTGTCCCATAGAGCCCAGGGATGTGCAGGTTAGGGTGGATTGGTCGTGCTAAATTGTCCCGTAGTGCCCAGGGATGTGCAGGTTAGGGGGGATTGGCCGTGCTAAATTGTCCCGTAGTGCCCAGGGATGTGCAGGTTAGGGTGGATTGGCCGTGCTAAATTGTCCCTTAGTGCCCAGGGATGTGCAGGGTAGGGTGGATTGGCCGTGCTAAATTGTCCCATAGTGTCCCAGGGATGTGCAGGTTAGGGTGGATTGGCCATGCTAAATTGTCCCATAGTGCCCAGGGATGTGTAGGTTAGGGTGGATTGGCCGTGCTAAATTGTCCCATAGAGCCCAGGGATGTGCAGGTTAGGGTGGATTGGTCGTGCTAAATTGTCCCGTAGTGCCCAGGGATGTGCAGGTTAGAGGGGATTGGCTGTGCTAAATTGTCCCGTAGTGCCCAGGGATGTGCAGGTTAGGGTGGATTGGCCGTGCTAAATTGTCCCGTAGTGCCCAGGGATGTGCAGGTTAGGGTGGATTGGCCGTGCTAAATTGTCCCATAGTGTCCCAGGGATGTGCAGGTTAGGGTGGATTGGCCGTGCTAAATTGTCCCGTAGTGCCCAGGGATGTGCAGGTTAGGGTGGATTGGCCGTGCTAAATTGTCCCGTAGTGCCCAGGGATGTGCAGGTTAGGGTGGATTGGCCGTGCTAAATTGTCCCATAGTGTCCCAGGGATGTGCAGGTTAGGGTGGATTGGCCTTGCTAAATTGTCCCATAGTGCCCAGGGATGTGTAGGTTAGGGTGGATTGGCCGTGCTAAATTGTCCCATAGTGTCCCAGGGATGTGCAGGTTAGGGTGGATTGGCCATGCTAAATTGTCCCATAGTGCCCAGGGATGTGCAGGTTAGGGTGGATTGGCCGTGCTAAATTGTCCCATAGTGCCCAGGGATGTGCAGGTTAGGGTGGATTGGCCGTGCTAAATTGTCCCATAGTGTCCCAGGGATGTGCAGGTTAGGGTGGATTGGCCGTGCTAAATTGTCCCATAGTGCCCAGGGATGTGCAGGTTAGGGTGGATTGGCCGTGCTAAATTGTCCCATAGAGTCCCAGGGATGTGCAGGTTAGGGTGGATTGGCCGTGCTAAATTGTCCCATAGTGCCCAGGGATGTGTAGGTTAGGGTGGATTGGTCGTGCTAAATTGTCCCATAGTGCCCAGGGATGTGTAGGTTAGGGTGGATTGGTCGTGCTAAATTGTCCCATAGTGTCCCAGGGATGTGCAGGTTAGGGTGGATTGGCCGTGCTAAACTGTCCCATAGTGTCCCAGGGATGTGCAGGTTAGGGTGGATTGGCCGTGCTAAATTGTCCCATAGTGCCCAGGGATGTGTAGGTTAGGGTGGATTGGCCGTGCTAAATTGTCCCATAGTGTCCCAGGGATGTGCAGGTTAGGGTGGATTGGCCGTGCTAAATTGTCCCATAGTGCCCAGGAATGTGCAGGTTAGGGTGGATTGGCCGTGCTAAATTGTCCCATAATGCCCAGGGATGTGCAGGTTAGGGTGAATTGGCCGTGCTAAATTGTCCCATAGTGCCCAGGGATGTGCCGGTTAAGATGGTTTGGCCGTGCTAAATTGTCCAATAGTGCCCAGGGATGTGCAGGTTAGGGTGGATTGGCCGTGCTAAATTGTCCCATAGTGCCCAGGGATGTGCAGGATAGGGTGGATTGGCCTTGCTAAATTGTCCCATAGTGCCCAGGGATGTGCAGGTTAGGGTGGATTGGCCATGCTAAATTATCCCATAGTGTCCAGGGATGTGCAGGTTAGGGTGGATTGGCCGTGCTAAATTGTCCCATAGTGCCCAGGGATGTGCAGGTTAGGGTGGATTGGCCATGCTAAATTGTCCCATAGTGTCCCAGGGATGTGCAGGTTAGGGTGGATTGGCCGTGCTAAATTGTCCCATAGTGCCCAGGGATGTGCAGGTTAGGGGGGATTGGCAGTGCTAAATTGTCCCATAGAGTCCCAGGGATGTGCAGGTTAGGGTGGATTGGCCGTGCTAAATTGTCCCATAGTGCCCAGGGATGTGTAGGTTAGGGTGGATTGGCCGTGCTAAATTGTCCCATAGTGTCCCAGGGATGTGCAGGTTAGGGTGGATTGGCCGTGCTATATTGTCCCATAGTGTCCCAGGGATGTGCAGGTTAGGGTGGATTGGCCGTGCTAAATTGTCCCATGGTGCCCAGGGATGTGTAGGTTAGGGTCGATTGGCCGTGCTAAATTGTCCCATAGTGTCCCAGGGATGTGCAGGTTAGGGTGGATTGGCCGTGCTAAATTGTCCCATAGTGCCCAGGGATGTGCAGGTTATGGTGGATTGGCCGTGCTAAATTGTCCCATAGTGTCCCAGGGGTGTGCAGGTTAGGGTGGATTGGCCGTGCTAAATTGTCCCATAGTGTCCCAGGGATGTGCAGGTTAGGGTGGATTGGGCGTGCTAAATTGTCCCATAGTGCCCAGGTATGTGCAGGTTAGGGTGAATTGGCCGTGCTAAATTGTCCCATAGTGCCCAGGAATGTGCAGGTTAGGGTGGATTGGCCGTGCTAAATTGTCCCATAATGCCCAGGGATGTGCAGGTTGGGTGGATTGGCCGTGCTAAATTGTCCCATAGTGCCCAGGGATGTGCCGGTTAAGATGGTTTGGCCGTGCTAAATTGTCCAAGAGTGCCCAGGGATGTGCAGGTTAGGGTGGATTGGCCGTGCTAAATTGTCCCATAGTGCCCAGGGATGTGCAGGTGAGGGTGGATTGGCCATGCTAAATTATCCCATAGTGTCCAGGGATGTGCAGGTTAGGGTGGATTGGCCATGCTAAATTGTCCCATAGTGCCCAGGGATGTGCAGGTTAGGGTGGATTGGCCGTGCTAAATTGTCCCATAGTGCCCAGGGATGTGCAGGTTAGGGTGGATTGGCCGTGCTAAATTGTCCCGTAGTGCCCAGGGATGTGCAGGTTAGGGTGGATTGGCCGTGCTAAATTGTCCCGTAGTGCCCAGGGATGTGCAGGTTAGGAGGGATTGGCCGTGCTAAATTGTCCCATAGTGTCCAGGGATGTGCAGGTTAGGGTGGATTGGCCGTGCTAAATTGTACCATAGTGCCCAGGGATGTGTAGGTTAGGGTGGATTGGCCGTGCTAAATTGTCCCATAGTGCCCGGGGATGTGCAGGTTAAGGTGGATTGGCCGTGCTCAATTGTCCCATAGTGCCCGGGGATGTGCAGGTTAGGGTGGATTGGCCGTGCTAAATTGTCCCATAGTGCCCGGGGATGTGCAGGTTAAGGTGGATTGGCCGTGCTAAATTGTCCCATAGTGCCCAGGGATGTGCAGGTTAAGGTGGATTGGCCGTGCTAAATTGTCCCATAGTGCCCAGGGATGTGCCGGTTAGAAATATTAGTCAGGGGTAAATTTTGACTAATAGGGTGGAGTAATGGGTTCAGATTAGAGTGGTGCTGGAAAAGCACAGCAGGACAGCTCGCATCCAAGGAGCAGCGAAATTGACAGTTCGGGCAAAAAGCCCTTCATCAGGAATAAAGGCAGAGAGCCTGAAGCCTGGAGAGATAAGTGAGAGGAAGGGGGGGGTGGGGAGAAAGTAGCATAGAGTACAATGGGTGAGTTGGGGAGGGGATGAAGGTGATAGGTCAGGGAGGAGAGGGTGGAGTGGATAGGTGGAAAAGGAGCTAGGCAGGTTCGACAAGTCCGGACAAGTCATGGGGACAGTGCTGAGCTGGAAGTTTGGAACTAGGGTGAGGTGGGGGAAGGGGAAATGAGGAAACTGTTGGAGTCCACATTGATGCCCTGGGGTTGAAGTGTTCCGAGGGGGAAGATGAGGCGTTCTTCCTCCAGGCATCTGGTGGTGAAGGAGCGGCGGTGAAGGAGGCCCAGGACCTCCATGTCCTCGGCAGAGTGGGAGGGGGAGTTGAAATGTTGGGCCACGGGGCGGTGTGGTTGATTGGTGCGGATGTCTCGGAGATGTTCTCTAAAGTGCTCTGCTAGGAGGGGCCCAGTCTCCCCAATGTAGAGGAGACCGCATTGGGAGCAACGGATACAATAAATGATATTAGTGGATGTGCAGGGAAAACTTTGATGGATGTGGAAGGCTCATTTAGGGCCTTGGATGGAGGTGAGGGAGGAGGTGTGGGCACAGGTTTTACAGTTCCTGCGGTGGCAGGGGAAGGTGCCAGGATGGGAGGGTGGGTTGTAGGGGGGCGTGGACCTGACCAGGTGGTCACGGAGGGAACGGTCTTTGCGGGAGGCGGAAAGGAGTGGGGAGGGAAATATATCCCTGGTGGTGGGATCTTTTTGGAGGTGGCGGAAATGTCGGCGGATGATTTGGTTTATGCGAAGGTTGGTGGGGTGGAAGGTGAGCACCAGGGGCGTTCTGTCCTTGTTACGGTTGGAGGGAGGGGTGGGGTCTGAGGGCGGAGGTGCGGGATGTGGACGAGATGCGTTGGAGGGCATCTTTAACCACGTGGGAAGGGAAATTGTGGTCTCTAAAGAAGGAGGCCATCTGGTGGGTTCTGTGGTGGAACTGGTCCTCCTGGGAGCAGAGGCAGAGGAATTGGGAATACGAGATGGCATTTTTGCAAGAGGTAGGGTGGGAAGAGGTGTAATCCAGGTCGCTGTGGGAGTCGGTGGGTTTGTAAACAATGTCAGTGTCAAGTCGGTTGCCATTAATGGAGATGGAGAGGTCCAGGAAGGGGAGGGAGGTGTCAGAGATGGTCCAGGTAAATCCTGCTCCTCGGATACTGCCTGACCGGCTGTGCTTTTCCAGCACCACTCTAATCTAGGCTCTGGTTTTCAGCATCTACAATCACTGTTTTTACCGAGTAGAGTAATGGGTCTGGGTGGGGTACTCTTTTGAGGGGCTGGTCTGGATTTGTGGGGCCGAAGGGCCTGTTTCCGCACTGTAGGGATTCTCCGATTCTAGAACTAAATATAACTCCCTCTTGTGCGAAGCTGTCGGCCATTTGGCCCATCCACCCTGTGGTGTAACAGAGTGACTGACCTTCCATCTCATTGCAACTCCCCAATGGGGGGGGGGGGATGGAGATTATTTTCTCCTGACTTGGTCCGGTGACCTATAGGGCTGGGGTGGGGGTGGGGGAGGTGTCACAGAGGTGACGGGGGGGTGGAAAGTAGAGGCTGGATTTTCGACGCCTGTCCAGGCAACAGCGGGTGGATTTTCGAGGAGGGGGACGGGGCGTGTGGGGATTGTCAGGGTCCGGGGGTGGGGGGCCATCTCATGGGGAGGGGGGTGACCCAGCGGGCCCGCTCACGCCCTCGGTCCGCCTGCCTCTGGGATCCTGCTGTGCGGTTCCAGGAAGCACTTCGGGCCCCGCGAGAGGGTGTGGGGGTGAGGAGGAGGGGGAGCACGGGGCCGGTGTGACACCGAGGGAGGTACGCATCGCACACGGGGAGTGTCGAAACCGTTGAGGACAGGAGCTAGGAGTGGGCCTGGCCATTCGGCCCGTCGAGCCCGCTCCACCATCCAATAGGATCATGGGTGACCATCCGACTCAGCTCCCCGCTGTCTCCCTCCAGCCTCAAGAACTTGATCCAACACCTTCCTGAAAAACGTTCGACGTTTCGGCCCCAACCCTTTCCTTTGACAGAGAATCCCACAGGCTCCCCCACCCCCCCACCCAACTCTCTTGGGGGAAGACATCTCTCCCCATCTCAGTCTGAAACGGCCCCCACCCCATAATCCCTAGACTGTGACCCCTCTCACCCCCCGGTTCTGGGTTCCCCGGGTCATCGGGAATATCCTGTCTGGTGCTGTTGGAAGTTTATCGGATTCTCTGAGATCCCCCTCCTCATTCTCCTCGACCCCCCACAGTGAGTCCAGTCTGAACTGATCCAGTCTCTCCTCATACGGAATTCCTACCATCCCGGGAATCAGGCTGGGAAAACCCGTCTCCGCGCTCCCTCCCTCTCCAGAACATCCGTCCTCGGATCCGGAGACCCCCAAACTGCTCACAATATTCCGGGGAATTGGTCACACCAAGGACCGAGACTTGGTGCCACACACTGGGCATGGTGACAAATGACCTGGAGGAGGGGCTAGAAGGTTGGGTGAGCAAGTTTGCAGATGATACGAAAGTTGTTGACAGTGAGGAGGGATGTGGCAGGTTACAGTGGGATATAGATAAGTTGCAGAGCTGGACAGAAAGGTGGCAAATGGAGTTCAATGTAGCTAAGTGTGAGGTGATTCACTTTGGTAGGAGTAACAAGAAGATGGATTACTGGGCTAATGGTCGGATACTTGGTAGTGTGGATGAGCAGAGGGATCTTGGTGTCCATGTACACAGATCTCTGAAAGTTGCCACCCAGGTAAATAGTGCTGTGAGGAAGGCATATGGCGTACTGGGCTTTATTGGTGGAGGAATTGAGTTCCGGAGTCCTGAGGTCATGTTGCAGTTGTATAAGAGTCTGGTGCGGCCGCATCTGGAGTATTGTGTGCAGTTTTGGTCGCCATACTATAGGAAGGATGTGGAGGCATTGGAACGGGTGCAGAGGAGGTTTACCAGGATGTTGCCTGGTATGGTAGGAAGATCGTATGAGGAAAGGCTGAGGGACTTGGGGCTGTTCTCATTGGAGAAAAGAAGGTTTAGGGGTGACTTGATAGAGGTGTACAAGATGATTAGGGATTTAGATAGGGTTGACCATGAGAACCTTTTCCCACGTATGGAGTCAGCTATTACGAGGGGGCATAGCTTTAAATTAAGGGGAGGTAGGTATAGGACAGATGTTAGGGGTAGATTCTTTACTCAGCGAGTCGTGAGTTCATGGAATGCCCTGCCAGTAGCAGTGGTGGACTCTCCCTCTTTCTGGGCATTTAAACGGGCATTGGATAGGCATATGGAGGATAGTGGGCTAGTGTAGGTTCGGTGGGCTTGGGTCGAGGGCCGAAGGGCCTGTACTGCGCTGTATTTTTCTATGTTCTATATGTCACGGTACCATTGGGGTGGACATCTGGGGACACGCCACTTGTGGAGAGCGGAAGAGACTAAAAGAAAGGGAGATGGAGCAAGGGGAGACACAGTGGGAGGGTGGTCATGAGAGAAACGCAGAGGGCGGGAGGGACCAATCCGAGGAGAGATGGAGGGGGAGAGAGAAAAGCGGAGAGGTGTGGGAAGGGGCATGAGAGAGGGCCGCAGGTGGAAAGGGAGAGAGGGTCTGCCCCCTGGCGCCAACCTCCCCTTGGGTCTTGATCTCAGTGCGTCAACCTTCCCACATCGGAGTCTGACATTTGGTGACTCCTGTCCCTCTCCAGACGACTTCAGGGAGACATGAGAGCTAACCCCATTGCTTTGCTATGTCTCACAGTCGGTATGTATGGAAGAGGCATAAAGTGTCAGTGTTCCTTTCAGAGATACAGAGAGTGTGTGTCCCTTTAAGAGACAGAAAGAGTCAGTGTCCCTTTCGGAGTCGCAGAGAATCAGTATCCCTTAAGGAGACACCAAGAGTGAGTCTCCCTTTAAGAGACACAGTACGTCAATGTCCGTTTAAGAGACACAGAGAGTGTGTGTTCCTTTAAGAGACCCAAGGAGTCAATGTCCCTTTAAGAGACAGAGTATGAGTGTCCCTTTAAGGGACTCAGAGAATCAGTGTCCCTTTAAGAAACACAGACAGTGTGTGTCCCTTTAAGAGACACAGAATGTGAGTGTCCTTTTAAGAGACCCAGCGAGTCAGTGTCCCTCTAACAGACACTGAGAGTGTGAATGTCCCTTTAAGAGACACAAAATGTGAGCATCCCTTTAAGAGACATTGAGAGTGTGAGTGTTCCTTTAGGAGACCCAGAGAGTGTGGGTGTCCCTTTAAGAGACACAGAGAGTGTGAGCATCCCCCTTTAAGAGACCTAGAGAGTTTTTGTCCCTTTAAGAAGTACAAGTATGAATGTCCCTTTAAGAGACACAGAATGTGTGTCCCTTTAAGAGAGTCAGTGTCCCTTTAAGAGACATAGAGAGTGTGGGTGTCCCTTTAAGAGCCCCAGAGAGTGTCTGTCCCCCTTTAAGTGACCCGAAGAGTGTGGGTGTCCCCCTTTAAGGGGCGCAGAGATGTGAGTGTCCCTCTGTAAGAGACCCAGAGAGAGTGTCTGTCCCCCTTTAAGAGACCCAGAGAGTGTGGGTGTCCCTTTAAGGGAGCCAGCGAGTCAGTGTAACTGATGGAGCCTGGCTGAAACTGTGTGTGAGGGCTCTGCAGAGAGATACAGTGAGCCCTGTGCGAGTTGGGAGCTGCCCCAGCTCTCTCCCTGTCTCCCCGTTCCACGGGCAGCTCTCCCTCCCTCCCCATCTGTGTCCCTTCTGCAGGGAACCAGTCTGGTGGAGTCCACCTCCATTAATAATAGTCCTGGGAGGCAGAGGAATTACAGGCTCCACGCTCAACACCTCTCTGCGGAACACAGCTTAAAAATCCCACCCGCAAACTGACCCTGATCCCTGGGACAGGAGGGGTCTGTTCGGCCCTTCGAATCCATTCTGCTGTTCGCTGAGATTGGAACCAATCTCTGCATGAGGAGATATTTCCAATCTCGCTATTGGGGGGGCGGCAGTTAAACTCAAAGCTCAAAGTGTTCAATTCTGGTCACCGAATTACAGGAAGGATTTGGGAGCGGGTGCAGAAGAGGTTTCTCAGGATGCTGTCTGGATTAGAGGGTATGAGCTACAGGGAGAGGCTGGAAAAACTCAGGGTGTTTTCTCTGGAGGCTGAGGGGAGACTGAAGTCTGTAAAATGATGAGATGCACAGATAGGATTGATGGTCTGAACCTTTTCCCCAGAGTTGAAATGTCTCATACTAGGGGGCACGCATTTTAAGGCGAGAGGGGCAAAGTTCAAAGATTTTTACACAGACAGCGGTGGGAGTGTGGAACGCACTGGCAGGGGTAGTCATAGTGATGTACAGCAGGGAAACAGACCCTTCGGCCCAACCCCTCCATACTGACCATAGAGTCATAGAGATGTACAGCGTGGAAACAGACCCTTCGGCCCAACCCCTCCATACTGACCATAGAGTCATAGTGATGTACAGCAGGGAAACAGACCCTTCGGCCCATCTCCTCCATACTGACCAGAGAGTCATAGTGATGTACAGCATGGAAACAGACCCTTCGGCCCAACCCCTCCATACTGACCATAGAGTCATAGAGATGTACAGCAGGGAAACAGACCCTTCGGCCCAACCCCTCCATACTGACCATAGAGTCATAGAGATGTACAGCACGGAAACAGACCCTTCGGCCCAACCCCTCCATACTGACCGTAGAGTCATAGTGATGTACAGCAGGGAAACAGACCCTTCGGCCCATCTCCTCCATACTGACCATAGAGTCATAGTGATGGACAGCATGGAAACAGACCCTTCGGCCCAACCCCTCCATACTGACCATAGAGTCATAGAGATGTACAGCAGGGAAACAGACCCTTCGGCCCAACCCCTCCATACTGACCATAGAGTCATAGAGATGTACAGCACGGAAACAGACCCTTCGGCCCAACCCCTCCATACTGACCGTAGAGTCATAGTGATGGACAGCATGGAAACAGACCCTTCGGCCCAACCCCTCCATACTGACCATAGAGTCATAGAGATGTACAGCAGGGAAACAGACCCTTCGGCCCAACCCCTCCATACTGACCATAGAGTCATAGAGATGTACAGCAGGGAAACAGACCCTTCGGCCCATCTCCTCCATACTGACCATAGAGTCATAGTGATGGACAGCATGGAAACAGACCCTTCGGCCCAACCCCTCCATACTGACCAGAGAGTCATAGAGATGTACAGCACGGAAACAGACCCTTCGGCCCAACCCCTCCATACTGACCGTAGAGTCATAGTGATGTACAGCAGGGAAACAGACCCTTCGGCCCATCTCCTCCATACTGACCATAGAGTCATAGTGATGGACAGCATGGAAACAGACCCTTCGGCCCAACCCCTCCATACTGACCAGAGAGTCATAGAGATGTACAGCACGGAAACAGACCCTTCGGCCCAACCCCTCCATACTGACCATAGAGTCATAGTGATGTACAGCATGGAAACAGACCCTTCGGCCCAACCCCTCCATACTGACCGTAGAGTCATAGTGATGTACAGCAGGGAAACAGACCCTTCGGCCCATCTCCTCCATACTGACCATAGAGTCATAGTGATGGACAGCATGGAAACAGACCCTTCGGCCCAACCCCTCCATACTGACCAGAGAGTCATAGAGATGTACAGCACGGAAACAGACCCTTCGGCCCAACCCCTCCATACTGACCATAGAGTCATAGTGATGTACAGCATGGAAACAGACCCTTCGGCCCAACCCCTCCATACTGACCATAGAGTCATAGTGATGTACAGCATGGAAACAGACCCTTCGGCCCAACCCCTCCATATTGACCATAGAGTCATAGAGATGTACAGCATGGAAACAGACCCTTCGGCCCAACCCCTCCATACTGACCATAGAGTCATAGAGATGTACAGCATGGAAACAGACCCTTCGGCCCAACCCCTCCATACTGACCATAGAGTCATAGAGATGTATAGCATGGAAACAGACCCTTCGGCCCAACCCCTCCATACTGACCATAGAGTCATAGAGATGTACAGCATGGAAACAGACCCTTCGGCCCAACCCCTCCATACTGACCATAGAGTCATAGTGATGTACAGCACGGAAACAGACCCTTCGGCCCAACCCCTCCATACTGACCATAGAGTCATAGAGATGTACAGCATGGAAACAGACCCTTCGGCCCAACCCCTCCATACTGACCATAGAGTCATAGAGATGTACAGCATGGAAACAGACCCTTCGGCCCAACCCCTCCATACTGACCATAGAGTCATAGAGATGTACAGCACGGAAACAGACCCTTCGGCCCAACCCCTCCATACTGACCGTAGAGTCATAGTGATGTACAGCAGGGAAACAGACCCTTCGGCCCATCTCCTCCATACTGACCATAGAGTCATAGTGATGGACAGCAGGGAAACAGACCCTTCGGCCCAACCCCTCCATACTGACCATAGAGTCATAGAGATGTACAGCACGGAAACAGACCCTTCGGCCCAACCCCTCCATACTGACCATAGAGTCATAGTGATGTACAGCATGGAAACAGACCCTTCGGCCCAACCCCTCCATACTGACCATAGAGTCATAGTGATGTACAGCATGGAAACAGACCCTTCGGCCCAACCCCTCCATATTGACCATAGAGTCATAGAGATGTACAGCATGGAAACAGACCCTTCGGCCCAACCCCTCCATACTGACCATAGAGTCATAGAGATGTACAGCATGGAAACAGACCCTTCGGCCCAACCCCTCCATACTGACCATAGAGTCATAGAGATGTACAGCATGGAAACAGACCCTTCGGCCCAACCCCTCCATACTGACCATAGAGTCATAGAGATGTACAGCATGGAAACAGACCCTTCGGCCCAACCCCTCCATACTGACAATAGAGTCATAGAGATGTACAGCACGGAAACAGACCCTTCGGCCCAACCCCTCCATACTGACCATAGAGTCATAATGATGTACAGCACGGAAACAGACCCTTCGGCCCAACCCCTCCATGCTGACCAGATATCCCAACCCAATCTAGTCCCACCTACCAGCACTTGGCCCATATCCCTCCAAACCCTTCCTATTCATGTCCCCATCCAAATGCCTCTTACATGTTGTCATTGTACCAGCCTCCACCACTTCCTCTGGCCGCTCATTACATACACGCACCACCCAGACGGAAGGGGCTAGTTTAATTTGCCGTCACGTTCGGCACAACACTGTGGGCCGAAGGGCCTGTTCCTGTGATGGGAGTCCAGGTAACAGGACCATTGACAAGACCTGTCCCTAATTGCCCCTTGAACTGCGTGTTCAGACAGCAGTTAAGGTCAAATCAGACTTTGGTGGTCCTCTGAGCTTTGACTAGGGTCCTGGGCAGTGTTGTAGGACAGAGAGAGATCTAGGGGTTCAAGTAGACCATTCTTTGAAGTTTACATCATGGGGGGGTTAGGTGTTGGGTCATTCACCCCTGCTGTGCTCTGGTCACTGGGCAGGAGTACACCGTAGCTAGAAGTAAGACCTCTGTTTCATTGAGACCTGGGGTGCTGATGTCACTTGATTAGATTAGATTAGATTCCCCTACAGTGTGGAAACAGGCCACTCGGTCCAACCAGTCCACACCGACCCTCCGAAGAGTAACCCACCCCAACCCATTCCCCTCGGGCTCATGCAACTAGCAACTATGGGACAATTTAGCACGGCCATTCCACCCTAACCTGCACATCCCTGGGCACTATGGGGCAATTTAGCACGGCCAATCCACCCTAACCTGCACATCCCTGGGACACTATGGGACAATTTAGCACGGCCAATCCACCCTAACCTGCACATCCCTGGGCACTATGGGGCAATTTAGCACGGCCAATCCACCCTAACCTGCACATCCCTGGGCACTATGGGGCAATTTAGCACGGCCAATCCACCCTAACCTGCACATCCCTGGGCACTATGGAACAATTTAGCACGGCCATTCCACCCTAACCTGCACATCCCTGGGCACTATGGGACAATTTAGCACGGCCAATCCACCCTAACCTGCACATCCCTGGACACTATGGGACAATTTAGCACGGCCAATCCACCCTAACCTGCACATCCCTGGGTACTATGGGACAATTTATCACGGCCAACCCACCCTAACCTGAACATCCCTGGGCACTATGGGACAATTTAGCACGCCCAATCCACGCTAACCTGCACATCCCTGGCACTATGGGACAATTTAGCATGGCCATTCCACCCTAACCTGCACATCCCTGGACACTATGGGACAATTTAGCACGGCCAATCCACCCTAACCTGCACATCCCTGGGCACTATGGGACAATTTAGCACGGCCATTCCACCCTAACCTGCACATCCCTGGGCACTATGGGACAATTTAGCATGGCCATTCCACCCTAACCTGCACATCCCTGGACACTATGGGACAATTTAGCACGGCCAATCCACCCTACCCTGCACATCCCTGGACACTATGGGACAATTTAGCACGGCCAATCCACCCTAACCTGCACATCCCTGGGCATTATGGGACAATTTAGCACGGCCATTCCACCCTAACCTGCACATCCCTGGACACTATGGGACAATTTAGCATGGCCATTCCACCCTAACCTGCACATCCCTGGACACTATGGGACAATTTAGCACGGCCAATCCACCCTAACCTGCACATCCCTGGGACACTATGGGACAATTTAGCACGGCCATTCCACCCTAACCTGCACATCCCTGGGCACTATGGGGCAATTTAGCACGGCCAATCCACCCTAACCTGCATATCTTTGGACTGTGGGAGGAAACCCCACACAGACACAGGGAGAATGTGCAAAGTCCACACAGACTGTCCCCTGAGGCTGAAATCGAACCTGGGACCCTGGTGCTGTGAGGCAGCAGTGCTGACCATTGAACCACCGTGCCGCCAATTGTGAAACCCATTTCTGATGTCTCTGCGCCCCCCCCCCCCCGAGCCCCTGACCTAAGTGAGACCTGTAATAGACGCCTATCCCTATTAATCCCAATTCCTTGAAGTTTGCTTTGCATGTAGACTGGGTAGTTCAGAAAGGTGTCTCGCCGCCTTGCTCAGACCTTTGAGTGGAGGAGTTGGGACGTCATATTGGGGTTGTCCAAGAAATTGGTGAGGCCTCGTCTGGATCACTGTGTCCAGTTCTGGTCGCCCTGTTACAGGAAGGATGTTATTAAACTGGCGAGGGGTCAGAAGAGATTTACAACAGGATGTTACCGGGAATGGAAGGTTTGAGTTATAAGGAGAGGCTGGATAGGCCGGGACTATTTTCACTGGAGTGTAGGAGGCTGAGGGGTGACCTATAGAGGTTTATAAAACCATGAGGGGCATGGATTAGGTGACTGGCAAGGGCAACGTTTTCACCCAGAGGGTGGTGCGTGTTTGGAATGAGCTGCCAGAGGAAGTGGTGGAGGCTGGTACAATGACAACATTTAAGAGGCATCTGGATGGGGACATGAATAGGAAGGGTTTGGAGGGATATGGTCTAAATGCTGACAACTGGGACTGGATTGGGTTGGGATATCTGGTTGGCATGGACTGAAGGGTCTGTTTCCATGCTGTACATGTCTATGGCTCTAAGTGGTGGATGTGACTTGAATTGAATTGATTGTCCCGTGTACAGAGGCTTTGTCTAGGGAGCAATCCAGGCAGATCTCAGAGTTAAGGAGCATCGATAGTAAATAATAGGGAAACAGCAGCATAAACAGACACACAGGGACAGGCGAATGTTTGTGAGTCCATTCAGTATCTAACAGAAGTCGGGTAGAGACTGTTTGGAAACCGGCTGGTGTGTGTGTGTGTTCAGGCTTCTGTACCCTCTCCCCGATGGTAGGGGTGGTAGAAAAACATCCCCAGGGTGGGATGGGTCTTTGAGAACGCTGGTGGCCTTTCCTTGACTCTGGGAGATGGATTCTGTAGACAGGAGGTTGGCCTTTGTGATTGTCCAGGCCGAGTTCCCCACTCTCTGTAACCGTCTCCGATCCTGAGTGGGACAGTTGCTGTACCTGGGAGTGATACATCCAGACAGAACGCTCTCGATGGGGCACCTATAAAAGGGTATTCGCCGTCATGGCAAATCTCCTCAGCTGCCTGTGGAAGGAGAGACGTTGTTGGGCCTTTGTAACCAGTGCGTCCACGTGAAGAGTCCAAGAAAGCTTGTTGTGGATGACCACTCGCAGGAGCTTGACACTCTCCACTCGTTCCACCTCTGGGCTGTTAATGTGTAGGGGGTCATGAGTAACATCCCGCTGAGATTCAATAAGGAATTCCTTGGTTTTGCCGGCATTGAGAGTTGGGCTGTTCTCCGTGCACCATTTTTCCAGGTCTTCCACCTCCCGTCTGTAGCCTGTTTCGTCGCCATCTGAGATTCGACCGACTGTGGTGGGGTCATTAGTGACCTTGTAAATGGCATTAGCTTGGTATGTGGCGACACAGTCATGGGTATACAGTGAGTACCCCTTTTGATGTTGAAAGGACATTTGGATAAGGACATGGATTTGCAGGGATATGGGCCAGGAGCAGGCAGGTGGGGCTGGTTTAGTTTGGGATTATGAGTCGGCATGGACGGGTTGGGCCGAAGGGTTGGTTTTCATGCTGTACGACTCTATGAAAGTAACACAGGTCGAGACAGAGACCCAGAAAGCCTTCAAGGGCCCAAGAGCAGGACAAGAGGTCACAAGAGTAAGGAGTCCAGTGGAGAGGATTAGGAGACCAGAGGGGTCATCCTCAAATCGAGGGTTGTGCACGTTTGGAGAACTTGGAAGAAGGGGTGAGCAAAAATTGGAAGGGAAGCCATAATCCAGTGGTTCTGCAGGATTGTTGAGGAGAAGGGGACAGAGCAGAACGGAATATTGCCAACGTTCCTGAGATATCCAGACTGTCTCCGGACTATACCTGGATCCAAACCACTTTTCACATGGTTTGCCTACTGCAGAGACTGCAATAGGATGTGGCGGTTCTGCCGGAGAACAACACCTGGAATAACGATGGAGGGATTCTGCTAAAAACCGTCACAAACGAGGGGCGGGAACTCGGGCTAAAAGATCGGCTTCGTGTTGACAAGAAAAGGCTTCCTCGAATTAGCGCACAGCCCACCACCCGATGAGTAACACAGTCAGGAATGCAGTTAGCAGGAGGATCCGCGAGATACAACTCCGTAAATTCAAGAAAAGCATGAGGCTTTAATGGCTGTCCATGGAAGAGAGGCTTCGACTTCAGAAACATCTCAAAGACAAAAGGAACTTCTCGGGATTCCAACACCACACACTGTCCACACCAACACCACACACTGTCCAATCCATCACCACACACTGTCCACACCAACACCACACACTGTCCACAGCAACACCACACACTGTCCACACCAACACCACACACTGTCCAATCCATCACCACACACTGTCCACACCAACACCACACACTGTCCTCACCAACACCACACACTGTCCACAGCAACACCACACACTGTCCACACCAACACCACACACTGTCCACACCAACACCACACACTGTCCAATCCATCACCACACACTGTCCACACCAACACCACACACTGTCCTCACCAACACCACACACTGTCCACACCAACACCACACACTGTCCATACCAATACCACACACTGTCCACACCAACACCACACACTGTCCACACCAACACCACACACTGTCCAATCCATCACCACACACTGTCCACACCAACACCACACACTGTCCACACCAACACCACACACTGTCCAATCCATCACCACACACTGTCCACACCATCACCACACACTGTCCACACCAATACCACACACTGTCCTCACCAAAACCACACACTGTCCACACCAACACCACACACTGTCCACACCAACACCACACACTGTCCACACCAATACTGCTCACTGTCCACACCAACACCACACACTGTCCACTCCAACACCACACACTGTCCAATCCATCACCACACACTGTCCACACAAACACCACACACTGTCCACACCAACACCACACACTGTCCACACCAACACCAGACACTGTTCGCACCAACACCAGACACTGTCCAATCCATCACCACACACTGTCCAATCCAACACCACACACTGTCCACACCAACACCGCACACTGTCCTCACCAACACCACACACTGTCCACACCAATACCACACACTGTTCACACCAATACCACACACTGTCCAATCCATCACCACACACTGTCCACACCAACACCATACACTGTCCAATCCATCACCACACACTGTCCACACCAACACCACACACTGTCCACACCAACACCGCACACTGTCCACTCCAACACCACACACTGTCCAATCCATCACCACACACTGTCCACACCAATACCACACACTGTCCACACCAACACCACACACTGTCCTCACCAACACCACACACTGTCCACACCAACACCACACACTTTCCAATCCATCACCACACACTGTCCACACCAATACCACACACTGTCCGCACCAACACCACACACTGTCCACACCAACACCACACACTGTCCACACCAACACCACACACTGTCCACACCAACACCACACACTGTTCGCACCAACACCACACACTGTCCAATCCAACACCACACACTGTCCACACCAACACCGCACACTGTCCTCACCAACACCACACACTGTTCACACCAACACCACACACTGTCCAATCCATCACCACACACTGTCCACACCAACACCATACACTGTCCAATCCATCACCACACACTGTCCACACCAACACCACACACTGTCCACACCAATACCACACACTGTCCAATCCATCACCACACACTGTCCACACCAATACCACACACTGTCCAATCCATCACCACACACTGTCCACACCAATACCACACAATGTCCACACCAACACCACACACTTTCCAATCCATCACCACACACTGTCCACACCATCACCACACACTGTCCACACCAACACCACACACTGTCCACTCCAACACCACACAGTGTCCACACCAACACCACACAGTGTCCACACCAACACCACACACTGTCCGCACCAACACCACACACTGTCCACTCCAACACCACTCACTGTCCACTCCAACACCACTCACTGTCCTCTCCAACACCACACACTGTCCGCACCAACATCACACACTGTCCACTCCAACACCCCACACTGTCCACTCCAACACCACACACTGTCCGCACCAACACCACACACTGTCCACTCCAACACCACACACTGTCCACTCCAACACCACACACTGTCCACTCCAACACCACACACTGTCCGCACCAACACCAGACAGTGTCCACTCCAACACCACACACTGTCCACTCCAACACCAGACAGTGTCCACTCCAACACCACACACTGTCCACACCAACACCACACACTGTCCACACCAACACCACACACTGTCCACTCCAACACCACACACTGTCCGCACCAACACCACACACTGTTCGCACCAACACCACACACTGTCCAATCCAACACCACACACTGTCCACACCAACACCACACACTGTCCACACCAACACCGCACACTGTCCTCACCAACACCACACACTGTCCACACCAACACCACACACTGTTCGCACCAACACCACACACTGTCCAATCCATCACCACACACTGTCCACACCAACACCACACACTGTCCACACCAATACAACACACTGTCCACACCAACACCACACACTGTCCAATCCATCACCACACACTGTCGACACCAACACCACACACTGTCCAATCCATCACCACACACTGTCCACACCAATACCACACACTGTCCTCACCAACACCACACACTGTTCACACCAACACCACACACTGTCCAATCCATCACCACACACTGTCCACACCAACACCGCATACTGTCCACACCAACACCACACACTGTCCGCACCAACACCACACACTGTCCGATCCAACACCACACACTGTCCACACCAACACCACACACTGTCCACACCAACACCACTCACTGTTCGCACCAACATCGCACACTGTCCACACCAACACCACACACTGTCCAATCCAACACCACACACTGTCCACACCAACACCGCACACTGTCCTCACCAACACCGCACAGTGTCCTCACCAACACCACACACTGTTCACACCAACACCATACACTGTCCAATCCATCACCACACACTGTCCACACCAACACCATACACTGTCCAATCCATCACCACACACTGTCCACACCAACACCATACACTGTCCAATCCATCACCACACACTGTCCACACCAACACCACACACTGTCCACACCAACACCACACACTGTCCAATCCATCACCACACACTGTCCACACCAATACCACACAATGTCCACACCAACACCACACACTTTCCAATCCATCACCACACACTGTCCACACCAACACCACACACTGTCCACAACAACACCACACACTGTCCACTCCAACACCACACAGTGTCCACACCAACACCACACAGTGTCCACACCAACACCACACACTGTCCGTACCAACACCACACACTGTCCACTCCAACATCACACACTGTCCACTCCAACACCACTCACTGTCCACTCCAACAACAAACACTGTCCTCTCCAACACAACACACTCTCTGCACCAACACCACACACTGTCCACTCCAACACCACTCACTGTCCACTCCAACACCCCACACTGTCCACTCCAACACCACACACTGTCCGCACCAACACCACACACTGTCCACTCCAACACCACACACTGTCCACTCCAACACCACACACTCTCTGCACCAACACCACACACTGTTCGCACCAACACCACACACTGACCAATCCAACACCACACACTGTCCACACCAACACCACACACTGTCCACACCAATACCACACACTGTCCACACCAACACCACACACTGTCCACACCAACACCACACACTGTTCGCACCAACACCACACACAGTCCAATCCAACACCACACACTGTCCACACCAACACCACACACTGTCCACACCAACACCGCACCCTGTCCTCACCAACACCACACACTGTCCACACCAACACCACACACTGTCCAATCCATCACCACACACTGTCCACACCATCACCACACACTGTCCACACCAATACCACACACTGTCCTCACCAACACCACACACTGTCCACACCAACACCACACACTGTCCAATCCATCACCACACACTGTCCACACCAATACCGCACACTGTCCACACCAACACCACACACTGTCCACACCAACACCACACACTGTTCGCACCAACACCACACACTGTCCGATCCAACACCACACACTGTCCACACCAACACCACACACTGTCCACACCAACACCACACACTGTCCACACCAACACCACACACTGTTCGCACCAACACCACACACTGTCCAATCCAACACCACACACAGTCCACACCAACACCGCACACTGTCCTCACCAACACCACACACTGTCCACACCAACACCACACACTGTCCACACCAACACCATACACTGTTCGCACCAACACCACACACTGTCCAATCCAACACCACACACAGTCCACACCAATACCACACACTGTCCACACCAACACCATACACTGTCCAATCCATCACCACACACTGTCCACACCAACACCACACACTGTCCACACCAACACCACACACTGTCCACACCAATACCACACACTGTCCACACCAACACCACACACTGTCCAATCCATCACCACACACTGTCCAATCCATCACCACACACTGTCCACACCAACACCACACACTGTCCACACCAACACCACACACTGTCCACTCCAACACCACACAGTGTCCACACCAACACCACACACTGTCCGCACCAACACCACACACTGTCCACTCCAACATCACACACTGTCCACTCCAACACCACTCACTGTCCACTCCAACAACACACACTGTCCTCTCCAACACAACACACTCTCTGCACCAACACCACACACTGTCCACTCCAACACCACTCACTGTCCACTCCAACAACACACACTGTCCGTACCAACATCACACACTGTCCACTCCAACTCCCCACACTGTCCACTCCAACATCACACACTGTCCGCACCAACACCACACACTGTCCACACCAACACCACACACTGTCCACTCCAACACCACACACTCTCTGCACCAACACCACACACTGTCCACTCCAACACCACACACTGTCCACTCCAACACCACATACTGTCCACTCCAACACCACACACTGTCCACTCCAACACCACACACTGTCCAATCCATCACCACACACTGTCCACATCAATACCACACACTGTCCACACCAACACCACACACTGTCCAATCCAACACCACACACTGTCCACACCAATACCACACACTGTCCACACCAACACCACACACGGTCCACACCAATACCACACACTGTCCACACCAACACCACACACTGTCTACACCAACACCACACACTGTCCACTCCAACACCACACACTGTCCACACCAACACCACACACTGTCCGCACCAACACCACACACTGTCCGAACCAACACCACACACTGCCCACTCCAACACCACACACTGTCCACTCCAACACCACACACTGTCCGCACCAACGCCACACACTGTCCACACCAACACCACACACTGTCCACACCAACACCACACACTGTCCACTCCAACACCACACACTGTCCACACCAATACCACACACTGTCCAATCCATCACCACACACTGTCCACACCAACACCACACACTGTCCACACCAACACCACACACTGTCCAATCCATCACCACACACTGTCCACACCAACACCACACACTGTCTACTCCAACACAACACAATTTTCGCACCAACACCACACACTGTCCAATCCAACAGCACACACTGTCCACACCAACAACACACACTGTCCAATCCATCACCACACACTGTCCACATCAATACCATACACTGTCCACACCAACACCACACACTGTCCAATCCAACACCACACACTGTCCACACCAATACCACACACTGTCCACACCAACACCACACACTGTCCGAACCAACACCACACACGGTCCACTCCAACACCACACACTGTCCACACCAACACCACACACTGTCGCCACCAACACCACACACTGTCCAATCCATCACCACACACTGTCCACACCATCACCACACACTGTCCACACCAATACCACACACTGTCCTCACCAACACCACACACTGTCCACACCAACACCACACACTGTCCAATCCATCACCACACACTGTCCACACCAATACCGCACACTGTCCACACCAACACCACACACTGTCCACACCAACACCACACACTGTTCGCACCAACACCACACACTGTCCGATCCAACACCACACACTGTCCACACCAACACCACACACTGTCCACACCAACACCACACACTGTCCACACCAACACCACACACTGTTCGCACCAACACCACACACTGTCCAATCCAACACCACACACAGTCCACACCAACACCGCACACTGTCCTCACCAACACCACACACTGTCCACACCAACACCACACACTGTCCACACCAACACCACACACTGTTCGCACCAACACCACACACTGTCCAATCCAACACCACACACAGTCCACACCAATACCACACACTGTCCACACCAACACCATACACTGTCCAATCCATCACCACACACTGTCCACACCAACACCACACACTGTCCACACCAATACCACACACTGTCCACACCAATACCACACACTGTCCACACCAACACCACACACTGTCCAATCCATCACCACACACTGTCCAATCCATCACCACACACTGTCCACACCAACACCACACACTGTCCACACCAACACCACACACTGTCCACTCCAACACCACACAGTGTCCACACCAACACCACACACTGTCCGCACCAACACCACACACTGTCCACTCCAACATCACACACTGTCCACTCCAACACCACTCACTGTCCACTCCAACAACACACACTGTCCTCTCCAACACAACACACTCTCTGCACCAACACCACACACTGTCCACTCCAACACCACTCACTGTCCACTCCAACAACACACACTGTCCGTACCAACATCACACACTGTCCACTCCAACTCCCCACACTGTCCACTCCAACATCACACACTGTCCGCACCAACACCACACACTGTCCACACCAACACCACACACTGTCCACTCCAACACCACACACTCTCTGCACCAACACCACACACTGTCCACTCCAACACCACACACTGTCCAATCCAACACCACATACTGTCCACTCCAACACCACACACTGTCCACTCCAACACCACACACTGTCCAATCCATCACCACACACTGTCCACATCAATACCACACACTGTCCACACTAACACCACACACTGTCCAATCCAACACCACACACTGTCCACACCAATACCACACACTGTCCACACCAACACCACACACGGTCCACACCAATACCACACACTGTCCACACCAACACCACACACTGTCTACACCAACACTACACACTGTCCACTCCAACACCACACACTGTCCACACCAACACCACACACTGTCCGCACCAACACCACACACTGTCCGAACCAACACCACACACTGCCCACTCCAACACCACACACTGTCCACTCCAACACCACACACTGTCCGCACCAACGCCACACACTGTCCACACCAACACCACACACTGTCCACACCAACACCACACACTGTCCACTCCAACACCACACACTGTCCACACCAATACCACACACTGTCCAATCCATCACCACACACTGTCCACACCAACACCACACACTGTCCACACCAACACCACACACTGTCCAATCCATCACCACACACTGTCCACACCAACACCACACACTGTCTACTCCAACACAACACAATTTTCGCACCAACACCACACACTGTCCAATCCAACAGCACACACTGTCCACACCAACAACACACACTGTCCAATCCATCACCACACACTGTCCACATCAATACCATACACTGTCCACACCAACACCACACACTGTCCAATCCAACACCACACACTGTCCACACCAATACCACACACTGTCCACACCAACACCACACACTGTCCGAACCAACACCACACACGGTCCACTCCAACACCACACACTGTCCACACCAACACCACACACTGTCGCCACCAACACCACACACTGTCCGAACCAACACCACACACTGCCCACACCAATACCAAACACTGTTCACACCAATACCACACACTGTCCACTCCATCACCACACAGTGTCCACACCAACACCATACACTGTCCAATCCATCACCACACACTGTCCACACCAACACCACACACTGTCCACACCAACACCACACACTGTCCACACCAATTCCACACACTGTCCAATCCATCACCACACACTTTCCAATCCATCACCACACACTGTCCACACCAATACCACACACTGTCCACACCAACACCACACACTGTCCTCACCAACACCACACACTGTCCACACCAACACCACACACTGTCCAATCCATCACCACACACTGTCCACACCAACACCACACACTGTCCGCACCAACACCACACACTGTCCACACCAACAGCACACACTGTCCAATCCATCACCACACACTGTCCACACCAACACCACACACTGTCCTCACCATCACCACACACTGTCCACAGCAACACCACACACTGTCCACACCAACACCACACACTGTCCAATCCATCACCACACACTGTCCACAGCAACACCACACAATGTCCACACCAACACCACACACTGTCGACACCAATACCACACACTGTCCACACCAACACCACACACTGTCCACACCAACACCACACACTGTCCACTCCAACACCACACAGTGTCCGCACCAACGCCACACACTGTCCACACCAACACCACACACTGTCCAATCCATCACCACACACTGTCCACACCAACACCACACACTGCCACACCAATACCACACACTGTCCACACCAACACCACACACTGTCCACACCAACACCACACACTGTCCAATCAATCACCACACACTGTCCACACCAATACCACACACTGTCCACACCAACACCACACACTGTCCACACCAACACCACACACTGTCCAATCAATCACCACACACTGTCCACACCAATACCACACACTGTCCACACCAACACCCACACTGTCCACACCAACACCACACACTGTCCAATCAATCACCACACACTGTCCACACCAATACCACACACTGTCCACACCAACACCACACACTGTCCAATCAATCACCACACACTGTCCACACCAACACCACACACTGTCCACACCAACACCACACACTGTCCAATCAATCACCACACACTGTCCACACCAATACCACACACTGTCCACACCAACGCCACACACTGTCCTCACCAACACCACACACTGTCCACAGCAACACCACACACTGTCCACACCAACACCACCCACTGTCCAATCCATCACCACACACTGTCCACTCCAACACCACACACTGTCCACACCAACACCACACACTGTCCACACCAACACCACACACTGTCCAATCAATCACCACACACTGTCCACACCAACACCACACACTGTCCACACCAACACCACACACTGTCCACTCCAACACCACACACTGTCCACACCAATACCACACACTGTCCACACCAACACCACACACTGTCCACACCAACGCCACACACTGTCCTCACCAACACCACACACTGTCCACAGCAACACCACACACTGTCCACACCAACACCACACACTGTCCAATCCATCACCACACACTGTCCACAGCAACACCACACACTGTCCACACCAACAACACACACTGTCCAATCCATCATCACACACTGTCCACACCAACACCACACACTGTCCACACCAACACCACACACTGTCCAATCCATCACCACACACTGTCCACACCAATACCACACACTGTCCAAACCAACACCACACACTGTCCACACCAACACCACACACTGTCCACACCAACACCACACACTGTCGACACCAATACCACACACTGTCCACACCAACACCACACACTGTCCACACCAACACCACACACTGTCCAATCCATCACCACACACTGTCCACACCAATACCACACACTGTCCACACCAACACCACACACTGTCCATACCAACACCACACACTGTTCGCACCAACACCACACACTGTCCAATCCAACACCACACACTGTCCACACCAACACCACACACTGTCCGCACCAACACCGCACACTGTCCTCACCAACACCACACACTGTCCGCACCAATACCACACACTGTCCAATCCATCACCACACACTGTCCACACCAACACCATACACTGTCCAATCCATCACCACACACTGTCCACACCAACACCACACACTGTCCACACCAACACCACACACTGTCCACACCAACACCATACACTGTCCAATCCATCACCACACACTGTCCACACCAACACCACACACTGTCCACACCAACACCACACACTGTCCAATCCAACACCACACACTGTCCACACCAACACCACACACTGTCCACACCAATACCACACACTGTCCGCACCAACCCCACACCCTGTCCACACCAACACCACACACTGTCCAATCCATCACCACACACTGTCCACACCAACACCACACACTGTCCACACCAACACCACACACTGAACACACCAATACCACACACTGTCCACACCAACACCACACACTGTCCATACCAACACCACACACTGTCCACACCAACACCGCACACTGTCCTCACCAACACCACACACTGTCCATACTAATACCACACACTGTTCACACCAATACCACACACTGTCCAATCCATCACCACACACTGTGCACTCCAACACCACACTCTGTTCACACCAACACCCACACTGTCCACTCCAACACCACCCACTGCCCACACCAACACCACACAATGTCCAATCCATCACCACACACTGTCCACACCAACACCACACACTGTCCAATCCATCACCACACACTGTCCAACCAACACCACACACTGTCCAGACCAACACCACACACTGTCCATACCAACACCACACACTGTCCACACCAACACCACACACTGTCCAATCCATCACCACACACTGTCCACACCAACACCACACACTGTCCACACCAACACCCACACTGTCCTCTCCAACAACACGCACTGTCCACACCAACACCACACACTGTCCACTCCAACACCACACACTGTCCACACCAATACCACACACTGTTCACACCAATACCACACACTGTCCAATCCATCACCACACACTGTCCACACCAACACCATACACTGTCCAATCCATCACCACACACTGTCCACACCAACACCACACACTGTCCACACCAACACCACACACTGTCCACACCAACACCATACACTGTCCAATCCATCACCACACACTGTCCACACCAACACCACACACTGTCCACACCAACACCACACACTGTCCACACCAACACCACACACTGTTCACACCAACACCGCACACTGTCCTCACCAACACCACACACTGTCCACACCAATACCAAACACTGTTCACACCAATACCACACACTGTCCAATCCATCACCACACAGTGTCCACACCAACACCATACACTGTCCAATCCATCACCACACACTGTCCACACCAACACCACACACTGTCCACACCAACACCACACACTGTCCACACCAATTCCACACACTGTCCAATCCATCACCACACACTTTCCAATCCATCACCACACACTGTCCACACCAACACCACACACTGTCCACACCAACACGACACACTGTCCTCACCAACACCACACACTGTCCACACCAACACCACACACTGTCCAATCCATCACCACACACTGTCCACACCAACACCACACACTGTCCGCACCAACACCACACACTGTCCACACCAACAGCACACACTGTCCAATCCATCACCACACACTGTCCACACCAACACCACACACTGTCCTCACCATCACCACACACTGTCCACAGCAACACCACACACTGTCCACACCAACACCACACACTGTCCAATCCATCACCACACACTGTCCACAGCAACACCACACACTGTCCACACCAACACCACACACTGTCCAATCCATCATCACAAACTGTCCACACCAACACCACACACTGTCCACACCAACACCACACACTGTCCACTCCAACACCACACAGTGTCCGCACCAACGCCACACACTGTCCACACCAACACCACACACTGTCCAATCCATCACCACACACTGTCCACACCAACACCACACACTGTCCACACCAATACCACACACTGTCCACACCAACACCACACACTGTCCACACCAACACCACACACTGTCCAATCAATCACTACACACTGTCCACACCAATACCACACACTGTCCACACCAACACCACACACTGTCCACCCCAACACCACACACTGTCCAATCAATCACCACACACTGTCCACACCAATACCACACACTGTCCACACCAACACCACACACTGTCCACACCAACGCCACACACTGTCCTCACCAACACCACACACTGTCCACAGCAACACCACACACTGTCCACACCAACACCACACACTGTCCAATCCATCACCACACACTGTCCACTCCAACACCACACACTGTCCACACCAACACCACACACTGTCCACACCAACACCACACACTGTCCAATCAATCACCACACACTGTCCACACCAACACCACACACTGTCCACACCAACACCACACACTGTCCAATCAATCACCACACACTGTCCACACCAATACCACACACTGTCCACACCAACACCACACACTGTCCACACCAACGCCACACACTGTCCTCACCAACACCACACACTGTCCACAGCAACACCACACACTGTCCACACCAACACCACACACTGTCCAATCCATCACCACACACTGTCCACAGCAACACCACACACTGTCCACACCAACAACACACACTGTCCAATCCATCATCACACACTGTCCACACCAACACCACACACTGTCCACACCAACACCACACACTGTCCAATCCATCACCACACACTGTCCACACCAATACCACACACTGTCCACACCAACACCACACACTGTCCACACCAACACCACACACTGTCGACACCAATACCACACACTGTCCACACCAACACCACACACTGTCCACACCAACACCACACACTGTCCAATCCATCACCACACACTGTCCACACCAATACCACACACTGTCCACACCAACACCACACACTGTCCATACCAACACCACACACTGTTCGCACCAACACCACACACTGTCCAATCCAACACCACACACTGTCCACACCAACACCACACACTGTCCGCACCAACACCGCACACTGTCCTCACCAACACCACACACTGTCCGCACCAATACCACACACTGTCCAATCCATCACCACACACTGTCCACACCAACACCATACACTGTCCAATCCATCACCACACACTGTCCACACCAACACCACACACTGTCCACACCAACACCACACACTGTCCACACCAACACCATACACTGTCCAATCCATCACCACACACTGTCCACACCAACACCACACACTGTCCACACCAACACCACACACTGTCCAATCCAACAACACACACTGTCCACACCAACACCACACACTGTCCACACCAATACCACACACTGTCCGCACCAACCCCACACCCTGTCCACACCAACACCACACACTGTCCAATCCATCACCACACACTGTCCACACCAACACCACACACTGTCCACACCAACACCACACACTGTCCACTCCAACACCACACAGTGTCCGCACCAACGCCACACACTGTCCACACCAACACCACACACTGTCCAATCCATCACCACACACTGTCCACACCAACACCACACACTGTCCACACCAATACCACACACTGTCCACACCAACACCACACACTGTCCACACCAACACCACACACTGTCCAATCAATCACCACACACTGTCCACACCAATACCACACACTGTCCACACCAACACCACACACTGTCCACCCCAACACCACACACTGTCCAATCAATCACCACACACTGTCCACACCAATACCACACACTGTCCACACCAACACCACACACTGTCCACACCAACGCCACACACTGTCCTCACCAACACCACACACTGTCCACAGCAACACCACACACTGTCCACACCAACACCACACACTGTCCAATCCATCACCACACACTGTCCACTCCAACACCACACACTGTCCACACCAACACCACACACTGTCCACACCAACACCACACACTGTCCAATCAATCACCACACACTGTCCACACCAACACCACACACTGTCCACACCAACACCACACACTGTCCAATTAATCACCACACACTGTCCACACCAATACCACACACTGTCCACACCAACACCACACACTGTCCACACCAACGCCACACACTGTCCTCACCAACACCACACACTGTCCACAGCAACACCACACACTGTCCACACCAACACCACACACTGTCCACACCAACACCACACACTGTCCAATCCATCACCACACACTGTCCACACCAATACCACACACTGTCCACACCAACACCACACACTGTCCACACCAACACCACACACTGTCCACACCAACACCACACACTGTCGACACCAACACCACACACTGTCCGCACCAACACCGCACACTGTCCTCACCAACACCACACACTGTCCGCACCAATACCACACACTGTCCAATCCATCACCACACACTGTCCACACCAACACCATACACTGTCCAATCCATCACCACACACTGTCCACACCAACACCACACACTGTCCACACCAACACCACACACTGTCCACACCAACACCATACACTGTCCAATCCATCACCACACACTGTCCACACCAACACCACACACTGTCCACACCAACACCACACACTGTCCAATCCAACACCACACACTGTCCACACCAACACCACACACTGTCCGCACCAACCCCACACCCTGTCCACACCAACACCACACACTGTCCAATCCAGCACCACACACTGTCCACACCAACACCACACACTGTCCACACCAACACCACACACTGTACACACCAATACCACACACTGTCCACACCAACACCACACACTGTCCATACCAACACCACACACTGTCCACACCAACACCGCACACTGTCCTCACCAACACCACACACTGTCCATACTAATACCACACACTGTTCACACGAATACCACACACTGTCCAATCCATCACCACACACTGTCCACTCCTACACCACACTCTGTTCACTCCAACACCCACACTGTCCACTCCAACACCACCCACTGCCCACACCAACACCACACAATGTCCAATCCATCACCACACACTGTCCACACCAACACCACACACTGTCCAATCCATCACCACACACTGTCCAACCAACACCACACACTGTCCAGACCAACACCACACACTGTCCATACCAACACCACACACTGTCCACACCAACACCACACACTGTCCAATCCATCACCACACACTGTCCACACCAACACCACACACTGTCCACACCAACACCCACACTGTCCTCTCCAACAACACGCACTGTCCACACCAACACCACACACTGTCCACTCCAACACCACACACTGTCCACACCAATACCACACACTGTTCACACCAATACCACACACTGTCCAATCCATCACCACACACTGTCCACACCAACACCATACACTGTCCAATCCATCACCACACACTGTCCACACCAACACCACACACTGTCCACACCAACACCACACACTGTCCACACCAACACCATACACTGTCCAATCCATCACCACACACTGTCCACACCAACACCACACACTGTCCACACCAACACCACACACTGTCCGCACCAACCCCACACCCTGTCCACACCAACACCACACACTGTCCAATCCATCACCACACACTGTCCACACCAACACCACACACTGTCCTCACCAACACCACACACTGTCCACACCAACACCACACACTGTCCTCACCAACACCACACACTGTCCACAGCAACACCACACACTGTCCACACCAACACCACACACTGTCCAATCCATCACCACACACTGTCCACAGCAACACCACACACTGTCCACACCAACACCACACACTGTCCACACCAACACCACACACTGTACACACCAATACCACACACTGTCCACACCAACACCACACACTGTCCACACCAACACCACACACTGTCCAATCCATCACCACACACTGTCCACACCAACACCACACACTGTCCAATCCATCACCACACACTGTCCACACCATCACCACACACTGTCCACACCAATACCACACACTGTCCTCACCAACACCACACACTGTCCATACCAACACCACACACTGTCCACACCAACACCGCACACTGTCCTCACCAACACCACACACTGTCCATACTAATACCACACACTGTTCACACCAATACCACACACTGTCCAATCCATCACCACACACTGTCCACTCCAACACCACACTCTGTTCACACCAACACCCACACTGTCCACTCCAACACCACCCACTGCCCACACCAACACCACACAATGTCCAATCCATCACCACACACTGTCCACACCAACACCACACACTGTCCAATCCATCACCACACACTGTCCACACCAACACCACACACTGTCCAGACCAACACCACACACTGTCCATACCAACACCACACACTGTCCACACCAACACCACACACTGTCCAATCCAACACCACACACTGTCCACACCAACACCACACACTGTCCACACCAACACCACACACTGTTCACACCAACACCGCACACTGTCCTCACCAACACCACAAACTGTCCACACCAACACCACACACTGTCCACACCAACACCACACACTGTCCAATCCATCACCACACAGTGTCCACACCAACACCACACACTGTCCACACCAACACCACACACTGTCCAATCCATCACCACACAGTGTCCACACCAACACCACACACTGTCCAATCCATCACCACACACTGTCCACACCAACACCACACACTGTCCACACCAACACCCACACTGTCCTCTCCAACAACACACACTGTCCACACCAACACCACACACTGTCCACTCCAACACCACACACTGTCCACTCCAACACCACACACTGTCCAATCCAACACCACACACTGTCCACACCAACACCACACACTGTCCACTACAACACCACACACTGTCCGCACCAACACCACACACTGTCCACTCCAACACAACACACTGTCCAATCCATCACCACACACTGTCCACACCAACACCACTCACTGTCCACACCAACACCACACACTGTCCACTCCAACACCACACACTGTCCACTCCAACACCACACACTGTCCAATCCATCACCACACACTGTCCACACCAACACCACACACTGTCCACTCCAACACCACACACTGTCCACTCCAACACCACACACTGTCCAATCCATCACCACACACTGTCCACACCAACACCACACACTGTCCATGCCAACACCACACACTGTCCACACCAACACCACACACTGTCCACTCCAACACCACACACTGTCCACTCCAACACCACACACTGTCCAATCCATCACCACACACTGTCCACTCCAACACCACACACTGTCCACTCCAACACCACACACTGTCCAATCCATCACCACACACTGTCCACACCAACACCACACACTGTCCAATCCATCACCACACACTGTCCACACCAACACCACACACTGTCCACACCAACACCACACACTGTCCATACCAACACCACACACTGTCCACACCAACACCACACACTGTCCAATCCAACACCACACACTGTCCACACCAACACCACACACTGTCCACACCAACACCACACACTGTTCACACAAACACCGCACACTGTCCTCACCAACACCACACACTGTCCACACCAATACCAAACACTGTTCACACCAATACCACACACTGTCCAATCCATCACCACACAGTGTCCACACCAACACCATACACTGTCCAATCCATCACCACACACTGTCCACTCCAACACCACACACTGTCCACACCAACACCACACACTGTCCACACCAATTCCACACACTGTCCAATCCATCACCACACACTTTCCAATCCATCACCACACACTGTCCACACCAATACCACACACTGTCCACACCAACACGACACACTGTCCTCACCAACACCACACACTGTCCACACCAACACCACACACTGTCCAATCCATCACCACACACTGTCCACACCAACACCACACACTGTCCGCACCAACACCACACACTGTCCACACCAACAGCACACACTGTCCAATCCATCACCACACACTGTCCACACCAACACCACACACTGTCCTCACCATCACCACACACTGTCCTCACCAACACCACACACTGTCCACACCAACACCACACACTGTCCAATCCATCACCACACACTGTCCACACCAACACCACACACTGTCCACACCAACACCACACACTGTCCAATCCATCATCACACACTGTCCACACCAACACCACACACTGTCCACACCAACACCACACACTGTCCACTCCAACACCACACAGTGTCCGCACCAACGCCACACACTGTCCACACCAACACCACACACTGTCCAATCCATCACCACACACTGTCCACACCAACACCACACACTGTCCACACCAATACCACACACTGTCCACACCAACACCACACACTGTCCACACCAACACCACACACTGTCCAATCAATCACCACACACTGTCCACACCAATACCACACACTGTCCAATCCATCACCACACACTGTGCACACCATCACCACACACTGTCCACACCAACACCACACACTGTCCTCACCAACACCACACACTGTCCACAGCAACACCACACACTGTCCACACCAACACCACACACTGTCCAATCAATCACCACACACTGTCCACAGCAACACCACACACTGTCCACACCAACACCACACACTGTCCAATACATCACCACACACTGTCCACACCAACACCACACACTGTCCTCACCAACACCACACACTGTCCACAGCAACACCACACACTGTCCACACCAACACCACACACTGTCCAATCCATCACCACACACTGTCCACAGCAACACCACACACTGTCCACACCAACACCACACACTGTCCAATCCATCATCACACACTGTCCACACCAACACCACACACTGTCCACACCAACACCACACACTGTCCAATCCATCACCACACACTGTCCACACCAACACCACACACTGTCCAATCCATCACCACACACGGTCCACACCATCACCACACACTGTCCACACCAATACCACACACTGTCCTCACCAACACCACACACTGTCCACACCAACACCGCACACTGTCCTCACCAACACCACACACTGTCCACACCAATACCACACACTGTCCAATCCATCACCACACACTGTCCACACCAACACCATACACTGTCCAATCCATCACCACACACTGTCCACACCAACACCACACACTGTCCACACCAACACCACACACTGTCCACACCAACACCATACACTGTCCAATCCATCACCACACACTGTCCACACCAACACGACACACTGTCCACACCAACACCACACACTGTCCAATCCAACACCACACACTGTCCACACCAACACCACACACTGTCCACACCAATACCACACACTGTCCGCACCAACCCCACACCCTGTCCACACCAACACCACACACTGTCCAATCCATCACCACACACTGTCCACACCAACACCACACACTGTCCTCACCAACACCACACACTGTACACAGCAACACCACACACTGTCCACACCAACACCACACACTGTCCAATCCATCACCACACACTGTCCACAGCAACACCACAAACTGTCCACTCCAACACCACACTCTGTTCAC
The DNA here is from genome assembly GCF_020745735.1 of Hemiscyllium ocellatum. Classification (NCBI taxonomy): domain Eukaryota; kingdom Metazoa; phylum Chordata; class Chondrichthyes; order Orectolobiformes; family Hemiscylliidae; genus Hemiscyllium; species Hemiscyllium ocellatum. Next base: position 7,849,885 of record NC_083446.1, read on the forward strand.
ACCAACACCCACACTGTCCACTCCAACACCACCCACTGCCCACACCAACACCACACAATGTCCAATCCATCACCGCACACTGTCCACACCAACACCACACACTGTCCAATCCATCACCACACACTGTCCACACCAACACCACACACTGTCCACACCAACACCACACATTGTCCACTCCAACACCACACACTGTCCACACCAACACCACACACTGTCCACACCAATACCACACACTGTCCACACCAACACCACACACTGTCCACACCAACACCACACACTGTCCAATCAATCACCACACACTGTCCACTCCAACACCACACACTGTCCAATCCATCACCACACACTGTCCACACCAACACCACACACTGTCCACACCAATACCACACACTGTCCACACCAACACCACACACTGTCCACACCAACACCACACACTGTCCAATCAATCACCACACACTGTCCACACCAATACCACACACTGTGCAATCCATCACCACACACTGTCCACACCAACACCACACACTGTCCACACCAATACCACACACTGTCCAATCCATCACCACACACTGTCCACACCAACACCACACACTGTCCACACCAATACCACTCACTGTCCACACCAACACCACACACTGTCCACACCAACACCACACACTGTCCAATCAATCACCACACACTGTCCACACCAATACCACACACTGTCCAATCCATCACCACACACTGTGCACACCATCACCACACACTGTTCACACCAACACCGCACACTGTCCTCACCAACACCACAAACTGTCCACACCAATACCAAACACTGTTCACACCAATACCACACACTGTCCAATCCATCACCACACAGTGTCCACACCAACACCACACACTGTCCAATCCATCACCACACACTGTCCACACCAACACCACACACTGTCCACACCAACACCCACACTGTCCTCTCCAACAACACACACTGTCCACACCAACACCACACACTGTCCACTCCAACACCACACACTGTCCAATCCAACACCACACACTGTCCACACCAACACCACACACTGTCCACTCCAACACCACACACTGTCCGCACCAACACCACACACTGTCCACTCCAACACAACACACTGTCCAATCCATCACCACACACTGTCCACACCAACACCACTCACTGTCCACACCAACACCACACACTGTCCACTCCAACACCACACACTGTCCACTCCAACACCACACACTGTCCAATCCATCACCACACACTGTCCACACCAACACCACACACTGTCCGCACCAACACCACACACTGTCCGCACCAACACCACACACTGTCCACTCCAACACAACACACTGTCGACTCCAACACCACTCACTGTCCACTCCAACAACACACACTGTCCTCTCCAACACAACACACTCTCTGCACCAACACCACACACTGTCCACTCCAACACAACACACTGTCCACTCCAACACCACTCACTGTCCACTCCAACAACACACACTGTCCGCACCAACATCACACACTGTCCACTCCAACACCACACACTGTCCAATCCAACACCACACACTGTCCACACCAACACCACACAGTGTTCACACCAACACCACACACTGTCCACACCAACACCACACACTGTCCACTCCAACACCACACACTGTCCGCACAAACACCACACACTGTCCACTCCAACACAACACACTGTCCACTCCAACACCACTCACTGTCCACTCCAACAACACACACTGTCCTCTCCAACACCATACACTGTCCGCACCAACACCACACACTCTCTGCACCAACACCACACACTGTCCACTCCAACACCACTCACTGTCCACTCCAACACCACTCACTGTCCACTCCAACAGCACACACTGTCCACTCCAACACCACACACTGTCCACTTCAACACCACATACTGTCCACTCCAACACCACACACTGTCCACACCAACACCCACACTGTCCTCTCCAACACCACACACTGCCCACACCAACACCACACACTGCCCACACCAACACCCACACTGTCCACTCCAACACCACACACTGCCCACACCAACACCACACACTGCCCACACCAACACCCACACTGTCCACTCCAACACACACTGTCCACTCCAACACAACACACTGTCCACTCCAACACCACACACTGTCCAATCCATCACCACTCACTGTCCACACCAACACCACACACTGTCCACACCAACACCACACACTGTCCACTCCAACACCACACACTGTCCAATCCAACACCACACACTGTCCACTCCAACACCACACAGTGTCCACACCAACACCACACAGTGTTCACACCAACACAACTCACTGTCCACACCAACACCACACACTATCCACTCCAACACCACACACTGTCCGCACCAACACCACACACTGTCCGCACCAACACCACACACTGTCCAATCCATCACCACTCACTGTCCACTAAAACACCACACACTGTCCACACCAACACCACACATTGTCCACACCAACACCACACAGTGTTCACACCAACACCACTCACTGTCCACACCAACACCACACACTGTCCACTCCAACACCGCACACTGTCCGCACCAACACCACACACAGTCCGCACCAACACCACACACTGTCCACTCCAACACAACACACTGTCCACTCCAACACCACACACTGTCCAATCCATCACCACTCACTGTCCACACCAACACCACATACTGTCCACTCCAACACCACACACTGTCCGCACCAACACCACACACTGTCCAATCCATCACCACTCACTGTCCACACCAACACCACATACTGTCCACTCCAACACCACACACTGTCCGCACCAACACCACACACTGTCCGCACCAACACCACACACTGTCCGCACCAACACCACACACTGTCCACACCAACACCCACACTGTCCTCTCCAACACCACACACTGCCCACACCAACACCACACACTGTCCACACCAACACCCACACTGTCCACTCCAACACCACACATTGTCCACACCAACACCACACACTGTCCACACCAACACCACACACTGTCCACCCCAACACCACACACTGTCCAATCCAACACCACACACTGTCCACTCCAACACCACACACTGTCCACACCAACACCACACAGTGTTCACACCAACACCACTCACTGTCCACACCAACACCACACACTGTCCACTCCAACACCACACACTGTCCGCACCAACACCACACACTGTCCGCACCAACATCACACACTGCCCACTCCAACACAACACACTGTCCACTCCAACACCACTCACTGTCCACTCCAACAGCACACACTGTCCACACCAACACCACACACTGTCCACTTCAACACCACATACTGTCCTCTCCAACACCACACACTGCCCACACCAACACCACACACTGCCCACACCAACACCCACACTGTCCACTCCAACACCACACATTGTCCACACCAACACCACACACTGTCCACACTAACACCACACACTGTCCACTCCAACACCACACACTGTCCAATCCAACACCACACACTGTCCACTCCAACACCACACAGTGTCCACACCAACACCACACAGTGTTCACACCAACACCACTCACTGTCCACACCGACACCACACACTGTCCACTCCAACCCCACACACTGTCCGCACCAACACCACACACTGTCCGCACCAACACCACACACTGTCCGCACCAACACCACACACTGCCCACTACAACACAACACACTGTCGACTCCAACACCACTCACTGACCACTAAAACACCACATACTGTCCACACCAACACCACACATTGTCCACACCAACACCACACAGTGTTCACACCAACACCACTCACTGTCCACACCAACACCACACACTGTCCAATCCAACACCGCACACTGTCCGCACCAACACCACACACTGTCCGCACCAACACCACACACTGTCCACTCCAACACAACACACTGTCGACTGCAACACCACTCACTGTCCACTCCAACATCACACACTGTCCACACCAACACCACACACTGTCCAATCCATCACCACTCACTGTCCACACCAACACCACATACTGTCCACTCCAACACCACACACTGTCCAATCCAACACCACACACTGTCCGCACCAACACCACACACTGTCCGCACCAACACCACACACTGTCCACACCAACACCCACACTGTCCTCTCCAACACCACACACTGCCCACACCAACACCACACACTGTCCACACCAACACCCACACTGTCCACTCCAACACCACACATTGTCCACACCAACACCACACACTGTCCATACCAACACCACACACTGTTCACACCAACACCACACACTGTCCAATCCATCACCACACACTGTCCACACCAACACCACAAACTGTCCACTCCAACACCACACTCTGTTCACACCAACACCCACACTGTCCACTCCAACACCACCCACTGCCCACACCAACACCACACAATGTCCAATCCATCACCGCACACTGTCCACACCAACACCACACACTGTCCAATCCATCACCACACACTGTCCACACCAGCACCACACACTGTCCACACCAACACCACACATTGTCCACTCCAACACCACACACTGTCCACACCAACACCACACACTGTCCACACCAATACCACACACTGTCCACACCAACACCACACACTGTCCACACCAACACCACACACTGTCCAATCAATCACCACACACTGTCCACTCCAACACCACACACTGTCCAATCCATCACCACACACTGTCCACACCAACACCACACACTGTCCACACCAATACCACACACTGTCCACACCAACACCACACACTGTCCACACCAACACCACACACTGTCCAATCAATCACCACACACTGTCCACACCAATACCACACACTGTCCAATCCATCACCACACACTGTCCACAAAAACACCACACACTGTCCACACCAATACCACACACTGTCCAATCCATCACCACACACTGTCCACACCAACACCACACACTGTCCACACCAATACCACTCACTGTCCACACCAACACCACACACTGTCCACACCAACACCACACACTGTCCAATCAATCACCACACACTGTCCACACCAATACCACACACTGTCCAATCCATCACCACACACTGTGCACACCATCACCACACACTGTTCACACCAACACCGCACACTGTCCTCACCAACACCACAAACTGTCCACACCAATACCAAACACTGTTCACACCAATACCACACACTGTCCAATCCATCACCACACAGTGTCCACACCAACACCACACACTGTCCAATCCATTACCACACACTGTCCACACCAACACCACACACTGTCCACACCAACACCCACACTGTCCTCTCCAACAACACACACTGTCCACACCAACACCACACACTGTCCACTCCAACACCACACACTGTCCAATCCAACACCACACACTGTCCACACCAACACCACACACTGTCCACTCAAACACCACACACTGTCCGCACCAACACCACACACTGTCCACTCCAACACAACACACTGTCCAATCCATCACCACACACTGTCCACACCAACACCACTCACTGTCCACACCAACACCACACACTGTCCACTCCAACACCACACACTGTCCACTCCAACACCACACACTGTCCAATCCATCACCACACACTGTCCACACCAACACCACACACTGTCCGCACCAACACCACACACTGTCCGCACCAACACCACACACTGTCCACTCCAACACAACATACTGTCGACTCCAACACCACTCACTGTCCACTCCAACAACACACACTGTCCTCTCCAACACAACACACTCTCTGCACCAACACCACACACTGTCCACTCCAACACAACACACTGTCCACTCCAACACCACTCACTGTCCACTCCAACAACACACACTGTCCAATCCATCACCACACACTGTCCACAGCAACACCACACACTGTCCACACCAACACCACACACTGTCCAATCCATCATCACACACTGTCCACACCAACACCACACACTGTCCACACCAACACCACACACTGTCCAATCCATCACCACACACTGTCCACACCAACACCACACACTGTCCAATCCATCACCACACACGGTCCACACCATCACCACACACTGTCCACACCAATACCACACACTGTCCTCACCAACACCACACACTGTCCACACCAACACCGCACACTGTCCTCACCAACACCACACACTGTCCACACCAACACCACACACTGTTCACACCAATACCACACACTGTCCAATCCAACACCACACACTGTCCACACCAACACCACACACTGTCCACTCCAACACAACATACTGTCGACTCCAACACCACTCACTGTCCACTCCAACAACACACACTGTCCTCTCCAACACAACACACTCTCTGCACCAACACCACACACTGTCCACTCCAACACAACACACTGTCCACTCCAACACCACTCACTGTCCACTCCAACAACACACACTGTCCAATCCAACACCACACACTGTCCACAGCAACACCACACACTGTCCACACCAACACCACACACTGTCCAATCCATCATCACACACTGTCCACACCAACACCACACACTGTCCACACCAACACCACACACTGTCCACACCAACACCACACACTGTCCAATCCATCACCACACACTGTCCACACCAACACCACACACTGTCCAATCCATCACCACACACGGTCCACACCATCACCACACACTGTCCACACCAATACCACACACTGTCCTCACCAACACCACACACTGTCCACACCAACACCGCACACTGTCCTCACCAACACCACACACTGTCCACACCAATACCACACACTGTTCACACCAACACCACACACTGTCCAATCCATCACCACACACTGTCCACACCAACACCATACACTGTCCAATCCATCACCACACACTGTCCACACCAACACCACACACTGTCCACACCAACACCACACACTGTCCACACCAACACCATACACTGTCCAATCCATCACCACACACTGTCCACACCAACACCACACACTGTCCACACCAACACCACACACTGTCCAATCCAACACCACACACTGTCCACACCAACACCACACACTGTCCACACCAACACCACACACTGTCCGCACCAACCCCACACCCTGTCCACACCAACACCACACACTGTCCAATCCATCACCACACACTGTCCACACCAACACCACACACTGTCCTCACCAACACCACACACTGTCCACAGCAACACCACACACTGTCCACACCAACACCACACACTGTCCAATCTATCACCACACACTGTCCACAGCAACACCACACACTGTCCACACCAACACCACACACTGTCCACACCAACACCACACACTGTCCAATCCATCACCACACACTGTCCACACCAATACCGCACACTGTCCACACCAACACCACACACTGTCCACACCAACACCACACATTGTCCACACCAACACCACACACTGTCCAATCCATCACTACACACTGTCCACACCAACACCGCACACTGTCCACACCAACACCACACACTGTCCAATCCATCACCACACACTGTCCACACCATCACCACACACTGTCCACACCAATACCACACACTGTCCTCACCAACACCACACACTGTCCATACCAACACCACACACTGTCCACACCAACACCGCACACTGTCCTCACCAACACCACACACTGTCCATACCAACACCACACACTGTTCACACCAATACAACACACTGTCCAATCCATCACCACACACTGTCCACACCAACACCACAAACTGTCCACTCCAACACCACACACTGTTCACACCAACACCCACACTGTCCACTCCAACACCACCCACTGCCCACACCAACACCACACAATGTCCAATCCATCACCGCACACTGTCCACACCAACACCACACACTGTCCAATCCATCACCACACACTGTCCACACCAACACCACACACTGTCCACACCAACACCACACATTGTCCACTCCAACACCACACACTGTCCACACCAACACCACACACTGTCCACACCAATACCACACACTGTCCACACCAACACCACACACTGTCCACACCAACACCACACACTGTCCAATCAATCACTACACACTGTCCACTCCAACACCACACACTGTCCAATCCATCACCACACACTGTCCACACCAACACCACACACTGTCCACACCAATACCACACACTGTCCACACCAACACCACACACTGTCCACACCAACACCACACACTGTCCAATCAATCACCACACACTGTCCACACCAACACCACACACTGTCCAATCCATCACCACACACTGTCCACACCAACACCACACACTGTCCACACCAACACCACTCACTGTCCACACCAACACCACACACTGTCCACACCAACACCACACACTGTCCAATCAATCACCACACACTGTCCACACCAATACCACACACTGTCCAATCCATCACCACACACTGTGCACACCATCACCACACACTGTTCACACCAACACCACACACTGTCCTCACCAACACCACAAACTGTCCACACCAACACCAAACACTGTTCACACCAACACCACACACTGTCCAATCCATCACCACACAGTGTCCACACCAACACCACACACTGTCCAATCCATCACCACACACTGTCCACACCAACACCACACACTGTCCACACCAACACCCACACTGTCCTCTCCAACAACACACACTGTCCACACCAACACCACACACTGTCCACTCCAACACCACACACTGTCCAATCCAACACCACACACTGTCCACACCAACACCACACACTGTCCACTCCAACACCACACACTGTCCGCACCAACACCACACACTGTCCACTCCAACACAACACACTGTCCAATCCATCACCACACACTGTCCACACCAACACCACTCACTGTCCACACCAACACCACACACTGTCCACTCCAACACCACACACTGTCCACTCCAACACCACACACTGTCCAATCCATCACCACACACTGTCCACACCAACACCACACACTGTCCGCACCAACACCACACACTGTCCGCACCAACACCACACACTGTCCACTCCAACACAACACACTGTCGACTCCAACACCACTCACTGTCCACTCCAACAACACACACTGTCCTCTCCAACACAACACACTCTCTGCACCAACACCACACACTGTCCACTCCAACACAACACACTGTCCACTCCAACACCACTCACTGTCCACTCCAACAACACACACTGTCCGCACCAACATCACACACTGTCCACTCCAACACCACACACTGTCCACTCCAACACCACACACTGTCCAATCCAACACCACACACTGTCCACACCAACACCACACACTGTCTACTCCAACAGCACACACTGTCCACTCCAACACCACACAGTGTCCGCACCAACACCACACACTCTCTGCACCAACACCACACACTGTCCACTCCAACACCACACACTGTCCAATCCAACACCACACACTGTCCACACCAACACCACACAGTGTTCACACCAACACCACACACTGTCCACACCAACACCACACACTGTCCACTCCAACACCACACACTGTCCGCACAAACACCACACACTGTCCACTCCAACACAACACACTGTCCACTCCAACACCACTCACTGTCCACTCCAACAACACACACTGTCCTCTCCAACACCATACACTGTCCGCACCAACACCACACACTCTCTGCACCAACACCACACACTGTCCACTCCAACACCACTCACTGTCCACTCCAACACCACTCACTGTCCACTCCAACAGCACACACTGTCCACACCAACACCACACACTGTCCACTTCAACACCACACACTGTCCACTCCAACACCACACACTGTCCACACCAACACCCACACTGTCCTCTCCAACACCACACACTGCCCACACCAACACCACACACTGCCCACACCAACACCCACACTGTCCACTCCAACACCACACATTGTCCACACCAACACCACACACTGTCCACACCAACACCACACACTGTCCACTCCAACACCACACACTGTCCAATCCAACACCACACACTGTCCACTCCAACACCACACAGTGTCCACACCAACACCACACAGTGTTCACACCAACACAACTCACTGTCCACACCAACACCACACACTATCCACTCCAACACCACACACTGTCCGCACCAACACCACACACTGTCCGCACCAACACCACACACTGTCCAATCCAACACCACTCACTGTCCACTAAAACACCACACACTGTCCACACCAACACCACACATTGTCCACACCAACACCACACAGTGTTCACACCAACACCACTCACTGTCCACACCAACACCACACACTGTCCACTCCAACACCGCACACTGTCCGCACCAACACCACACACAGTCCGCACCAACACCACACACTGTCCACTCCAACACCACACACTGTCCAATCCAACACCACACACTGTCCACACCAACACCACACACTGTCCGCACCAACACCACACACTGTCCGCACCAACACCACACACTGTCCACTCCAACACAACACACTGTCGACTCCAACACCACTCACTGTCCACTCCAACAACACACACTGTCCTCTCCAACACAACACACTCTCTGCACCAACACCACACACTGTCCACTCCAACACAACACACTGTCCACTCCAACACCACTCACTGTCCACTCCAACAACACACACTGTCCGCACCAACATCACACACTGTCCACTCCAACACCACACACTGTCCACTCCAACACCACACACTGTCCAGTCCAACACCACACACTGTCCACACCAACACCACACACTGTCCACTCCAACAGCACACACTGTCCACTCCAACACCACACAGTGTCCGCACCAACACCACACACTCTCTGCACCAACACCACACACTGTCCACTCCAACACCACACACTGTCCAATCCAACACCACACACTGTCCACACCAACACCACACAGTGTTCACACCAACACCACACACTGTCCACACCAACACCACACACTGTCCACTCCAACACCACACACTGTCCGCACAAACACCACACACTGTCCACTCCAACACAACACACTGTCCACTCCAACACCACTCACTGTCCACTCCAACAACACACACTGTCCACTCCAACACCATACACTGTCCGCACCAACACCACACACTCTCTGCACCAACACCACACACTGTCCACTCCAACACCACTCACTGTCCACTCCAACACCACTCACTGTCCACTCCAACAGCACACACTGTCCACACCAACACCACACACTGTCCACTTCAACACCACACACTGTCCACTCCAACACCACACACTGTCCACACCAACACCCACACTGTCCTCTCCAACACCACACACTGCCCACACCAACACCACACACTGCCCACACCAACACCCACACTGTCCACTCCAACACCACACATTGTCCACACCAACACCACACACTGTCCACACCAACACCACACACTGTCCACTCCAACACCACACACTGTCCAATCCAACACCACACACTGTCCACTCCAACACCACACAGTGTCCACACCAACACCACACAGTGTTCACACCAACACAACTCACTGTCCACACCAACACCACACACTATCCACTCCAACACCACACACTGTCCGCACCAACACCACACACTGTCCGCACCAACACCACACACTGTCCACTCCATCACCACTCACTGTCCACTAAAACACCACACACTGTCCACACCAACACCACACATTGTCCACACCAACACCACACAGTGTTCACACCAACACCACTCACTGTCCACACCAACACCACACACTGTCCACTCCAACACCACACACTGTCCGCTCCAACACCACACACAGTCCGCACCAACACCACACACTGTCCACTCCAACACAACACACTGTCCACTCCAACACCACACACTGTCCAATCCATCACCACTCACTGTCCACACCAACACCACATACTGTCCACTCCAACACCACACACTGTCCGCACCAACACCACACACTGTCCAATCCATCACCACTCACTGTCCACACCAACACCACATACTGTCCACTCCAACACCACACACTGTCCGCACCAACACCACACACTGTCCGCACCAACACCACACACTGTCCGCACCAACACCACACACTGTCCACACCAACACCCACACTGTCCTCTCCAACACCACACACTGCCCACACCAACACCACACACTGTCCACACCAACAACACACACTGTCCACTCCAACACCACACATTGTCCACACCAACACCACACACTGTCCACACCAACACCACACACTGTCCACACCAACACCACACACTGTCCAATCCAACACCACACACTGTCCACTCCAACACCACACACTGTCCACACCAACACCACACAGTGTTCACACCAACACCACTCACTGTCCACACCAACACCACACACTGTCCACTCCAACACCACACACTGTCCGCACCAACACCACACACTGTCCGCACCAACATCACACACTGCCCACTCCAACACAACACACTGTCCACTCCAACACCACTCACTGTCCACTCCAACAGCACACACTGTCCACACCAACACCACACACTGTCCACTTCAACACCACACACTGTCCTCTCCAACACCACACACTGCCCACACCAACACCACACACTGCCCACACCAACACCCACACTGTCCACTCCAACACCACACATTGTCCACACCAACACCACACACTGTCCACACTAACACCACACACTGTCCACTCCAACACCACACACTGTCCAATCCAACACCACACACTGTCCACTCCAACACCACACAGTGTCCACACCAACACCACACAGTGTTCACACCAACACCACTCACTGTCCACACCAACACCACACACTGTCCACTCCAACCCCACACACTGTCCGCACCAACACCACACACTGTCCGCACCAACACCACACACTGTCCGCACCAACACCACACACTGCCCACTACAACACAACACACTGTCGACTCCAACACCACTCACTGTCCACTAAAACACCACATACTGTCCACACCAACACCACACATTGTCCACACCAACACCACACAGTGTCCACACCAACACCACTCACTGTCCACACCAACACCACACACTGTCCACTCCAACACCGCACACTGTCCGCACCAACACCACACACTGTCCGCACCAACACCACACACTGTCCACTCCAACACAACACACTGTCGACTCCAACACCACTCACTGTCCACTCCAACATCACACACTGTCCACACCAACACCACACACTGTCCAATCCAACACCACTCACTGTCCACACCAACACCACATACTGTCCACTCCAACACCACACACTGTCCAATCCAACACCACACACTGTCCGCACCAACACCACACACTGTCCGCACCAACACCACACACTGTCCACACCAACACCCACACTGTCCTCTCCAACACCACACACTGCCCACACCAACACCACACACTGTCCACACCAACACCCACACTGTCCACTCCAACACCACACATTGTCCACACCAACACCACACACTGTCCACACCAACACCACACACTGTTCACACCAACACCACACACTGTCCAATCCAACACCACACACTGTCCACACCAACACCACAAACTGTCCACTCCAACACCACACTCTGTCCACACCAACACCACACACTGTCCACTCCAACACCACCCACTGTCCACACCAACACCACACAATGTCCAATCCAACACCGCACACTGTCCACACCAACACCACACACTGTCCAATCCAACACCACACACTGTCCACACCAACACCACACACTGTCCACACCAACACCACACATTGTCCACTCCAACACCACACACTGTCCACACCAACACCACACACTGTCCACACCAACACCACACACTGTCCACACCAACACCACACACTGTCCACACCAACACCACACACTGTCCACACCAACACCACACACTGTCCACACCAACACCACACACTGTCCACTCAATCACCACACACTGTCCACTCCAACAACACACACTGTCCAATCCAACACCACACACTGTCCACACCAACACCACACACTGTCCACACCAACACCACACACTGTCCACACCAACACCACACACTGTCCAATCAATCACCACACACTGTCCACACCAACACCACACACTGTCCAATCCAACACCACACACTGTCCACACCAAAACCACACACTGTCCACACCAACACCACACACTGTCCAATCCAACACCACACACTGTCCACACCAACACCACACACTGTCCACACCAACACCACTCACTGTCCACACCAACACCACACACTGTCCACACCAACACCACACACTGTCCAATCAATCACCACACACTGTCCACACCAACACCACACACTGTCCAATCCAACACCACACACTGTGCACACCAACACCACACACTGTTCACTCCAACACCACACACTGTCCTCACCAACACCACACACTGTCCACACCAACACCAAACACTGTTCACACCAACACCACACACTGTCCAATCCAACACCACACAGTGTCCACACCAACACCACACACTGTCCAATCCAACACCACACACTGTCCACACCAACACCACACACTGTCCACACCAACACCACATACTGTCCACTCCAACACCACACACTGTCCAATCCAACACCACACACTGTCCGCACCAACACCACACACTGTCCGCACCAACACCACACACTGTCCACACCAACACCCACACTGTCCTCTCCAACACCACACACTGCCCACACCAACACCACACACTGTCCAG
>NC_083446.1:7865052-7937108 GCF_020745735.1 Hemiscyllium ocellatum
GCACCACTCACTGTCCACTCCAACAGCACACACTGTCCACACCAACACCACACACTGTCCACTTCAACACCACACACTGTCCACTCCAACACCACACACTGTCCACACGAACACCCACACTGTCCACTCCAACACCACACACTGCCCACACCAACACCACACACTGTCCACACCAACAACCACACTGTCCACTCCAACACCACACACTATCCACACCAACACCACACACTGTCCACACCAACACCACACACTGTCCACTCCAACACCACACACTGTCCAATCCAACACCACACACTGTCCACTCCAACACCACACACTGTCCACACCAACACCACACAGTGTTCACACCAACACCACTCACTGTCCACACCAACACCACACACTGTCCGCTCCAACACCACACACTGTCCGCACCAACACCACACACTGTCCGCACCAACACCACACACTGCCCACTCCAACACAACACACTGTCGACTCCAACACCACTCACTGTCCACACCAACACCACACATTGTCCACACCAACACCACACAGTGTTCACACCAACACTACTCACTGTCCACACCAACACCACACACTGTCCACTCCAACATCACACACTGTCCGCACCAACACCACACAGTGTTCACACCAACACCACACACTGTCCACTCCAACACAACACACTGTCGACTCCAACACCACTCACTGTCCACTCCAACATCACAACTGTCCACACCAACACCACACACTGTCCAATCCATCACCACACACTGTCCACAGCAATACCACACACGGTCCACACCAACACCACACACTGTCCACTCCAACACCACACACTGTCCAATCCATCACCACACACTGTCCGCACCAACACCACACACTCTCCGCACCAACACCACACACTGTCCAATCCATCACCACACACTGTCCACACCAACACCACTCACTGTCCACACCAACACCACACACTGTCCACTCCAACACCACACACTGTCCGCACCAACACCACACACTGTCCGCACCAACAGCACACACTGTCCACTCCAACACAACACACTGTCCAATCCATCACCACACACTGTCCACACCAACACCACTCACTGTCCCCACCAACACCACACACTGTCCACTCCAACACCACACACTGTCCGCACCAACACCACACACTGTCCGCACCAACACCACACACTGTCCAGTCCAACACAACACACTGTCGACTCCAACACCACTCACTGTCCACTCCAACATCACACACTGTCCACAACACTATACACTGTCCACTCCAACACCACACAGTGTCCACACCAACACCACACAGTGTCCACACCAACACCACACACTGTCCGCACCAACACCACACACTGTCCACTCCAACACCACTCACTGTCTACACCAACACCACACACTGTCCGCACCAACACCACACACTGTCCGCACCAACACCACACACTGTCCACTCCAACACAACACACTGTCCAATCCATCACCACACACTGTCCACACCAACACCACTCACTGTCCACACCAACACCACACACTGTCCACTCCAACACCACACACTGTCCGCACCAACAACACACACTGTCCGCACCAACACCACACACTGTCCACTCTAACACCACTCACTGTCCACTCCAACATCACACACTGTCCACAACACTATACACTGTCCACTCCAACACCACACAGTGTCCACACCAACACCACACAGTGTCCACACCAACACCACACACTGTCCGCACCAACACCACACACTGTCCTCTCCAACACCACACATTGTCCACTCCAACACCACACACTGTCCGCACCAACACCACACACTGTCCACTCCAACAACACACACTGTCCACACCAACACCACACACTGTCCTCTCCAACACCACACACTCTCCGCACCAACACCACACACTGTCCACTCCAACACCACACACTGTCCGCACCAACACCACACACTGTCCACACCAACACCACACACTGCCCACACCAACATCACACACTGTCCGCACCAACACCACACACTGCCCACACCAACATCACACACTGTCCACACCAACACCACACACTGTCCACACCAACACCACACACTGTCCACTCCAACACCACACACTGTCCGCACCAACACCACACATTGTCCACTCCAACATCACACACTGTCCGCACCAACACCACACACTGTCCACACCAACACCACACACAGTCCACATCAACACCACACACTGTCGTCACCAACACCACACACTGTCCACTCCAACACCACACACTGTCCACACCAACACCACACATTGTCCACTCCAACACCACACAATGTCCACACCAACACCACACACTGTCCTCTCCAACACCACACACTGTCTGCACGAACACCACACACTCTCTGCACCAACACCACACACTGTCCACTCCAACACCACACAGTGTCCGCACCAACACCGCACACTGTCCACTCCAACACCACACACTGTCCAATCCAACACCACACACTGTCCACTCCAACACCACACAGTGTCCACACCAACACCACACAGTGTTCACACCAACACCACACACTGTCCACTCCAACACCACACACTGTCCGCACCAACACCACACACTGTCCACTCCAACACCACACACTGTCCACTCCAACACCTCTCACTGTCCACTCCAACACCACACACTGTCCGCACCAACACCACACACTGTCCGCACCAACACCCACACTGTCCACTCCAACAACACACACTGCCCACACCAACACCACACATTGTCCACACCAACACCACACACTGTCCACTCCAACACCACACACTGTCCAATCCAACACCACACACTGTCCACACCAACACCACACACTGTCCACTCCAACACCACACACTGTCCGCACCAACACCACACACTGTCCGCAGAAACACAACACACTGTCCGCACCAACACCACACACTGTCCGCTCTAACACCACACACTGTCCTCACCAACACCACACACTGTCCTCACCAACACCACATACTGTCCGCACCAACACCACACACCACACACTGTCCACTCCAACACCACACACTGTCCCCTCCAACACCACACACTGTCCACAACAACACCAGACACTGTCCACACCA
The DNA here is from genome assembly GCF_020745735.1 of Hemiscyllium ocellatum. NCBI lineage: Eukaryota > Metazoa > Chordata > Chondrichthyes > Orectolobiformes > Hemiscylliidae > Hemiscyllium > Hemiscyllium ocellatum. The sequence continues at coordinate 7,868,130 of NC_083446.1, forward strand.
ACACCATGTCCACTCCAACACGACACACAGTCCGCACCAACACCACACACTGTCCGCTGCAACACCACACACTGTCCGCTCCAACACCACACACTGTCCACACCAACACCACACATTGTCCACTCCAACACCACATACTGTCCGCAACACCACACACTGTCCTCACCAACACCACATACTGTCCGCACCAACACCACACACTGTCCACACCAACACCACACACTGTCCGCACCAACACCACATACTGTCCACACCAACACCACACACTGTCCACTCCAACACCACACACTGTCCGCACTAACACCACACACTGTCCACACCAACACCACACACTGTCCGCACCAACACCACACACTGTCCACTCCAACAACTCACACTGTCCGCACCAACACCACACACTGTCCACACCAACACCACACACTGTCCACACCAACACCACACACTGTCCACTCCAACAACTCACACTGTCCACACCAACACCACACACTGTCAACACCAACACCACACACTGTCCACTCCAACGACTCACACTGTCCGCACCAACACCACACACTGTCCACTCCAACAACACACACTGTCCTCTCCAACACCACACACTGTCCACTCCAACACCACTCACTGTCCACTGCAACAACACACACTGTCCTCTCCAACACCACACACTCTCCGCACCAACACCACACACTGTCCACTCCAACAGCACACACTGTCCACACCAACACCACACACTGTCCACTCCAACACCACACACTGTCCACTCCAACACCACACACTGTCCACTCCAACAACTCACACTGTCCACACCAACACCACACACTGTCAACACCAACACCACACACTGTCCACTCCAACGACTCACACTGTCCGCACCAACACCACACACTGTCCACTCCAACAACACACACTGTCCTCTCCAACACCACACACTGTCCACTCCAACACCACTCACTGTCCACTGCAACAACACACACTGTCCTCTCCAACACCACACACTCTCCGCACCAACACCACACACTGTCCACTCCAACACCACACACTCTCCGCACCAACACCACACACTGTCCACTCCAACAGCACACACTGTCCACACCAACACCACACACTGTCCACTCCAACACCACACACTGTCCACACCAACACCACACACTGTCCACTCCAACAACTCACACTGTCCACACCAACACCACACACTGTCAACACCAACACCACACACTGTCCACTCCAACGACTCACACTGTCCGCACCAACACCACACACTGTCCACTCCAACAACACACACTGTCCTCTCCAACACCACACACTGTCCACTCCAACACCACTCACTGTCCACTGCAACAACACACACTGTCCTCTCCAACACCACACACTCTCCGCACCAACACCACACACTGTCCACTCCAACACCACACACTGTCCGCACCAACACCACACACTGTCCGCACCAACACCCACACTGTCCACTCCAACAACACACACTGCCCACACCAACACCACACATTGTCCACACCAACACCACACACTGTCCACTCCAACACCACACACTGTCCAATCCAACACCACACACTGTCCACACCAACACCACACACTGTCCACTCCAACACCACACACTGTCCGCACCAACACCACACACTGTCCGCACAAACACAACACACTGTCCGCACCAACACCACACACTGTCCGCTCTAACACCACACACTGTCCTCACCAACACCACACACTGTCCTCACCAACACCACATACTGTCCGCACCAACACCACACACTGTCCACTCCAACACCACACACTGTCCCCTCCAACACCACACACTGTCCACAACAACACCAGACACTGTCCACACCAACACCATGTCCACTCCAACACGACACACAGTCCGCACCAACACCACACACTGTCCGCTGCAACACCACACACTGTCCGCTCCAACACCACACACTGTCCACACCAACACCACACATTGTCCACTCCAACACCACATACTGTCCGCAACACCACACACTGTCCTCACCAACACCACATACTGTCCACACCAACACCACACACGGTCCACACCAACACCACACACTGTCCGCACCAACACCACATACTGTCCACACCAACACCACACACTGTCCACTCCAACACCACACACTGTCCGCACTAACACCACACACTGTCCACACCAACACCACACACTGTCCGCACCAACACCACACACTGTCCACTCCAACAACTCACACTGTCCGCACCAACACCACACACTGTCCACACCAACACCACACACTGTCCACACCAACACCACACACTGTCCACTCCAACAACTCACACTGTCCACACCAACACCACACACTGTCAACACCAACACCACACACTGTCCACTCCAACGACTCACACTGTCTACACCAACACCACACACTGTCCACTCCAACAACACACACTGTCCTCTCCAACACCACACACTGTCCACTCCAACACCACTCACTGTCCACTGCAACAACACACACTGTCCTCTCCAACACCACACACTCTCCGCACCAACACCACACACTGTCCACTCCAACAGCACACACTGTCCACACCAACACCACACACTGTCCACTCCAACACCACACACTGTCCGCACCAACATCGCACACTGTCCACTCCAACACCACACACTGTCCACACCAACACCACACACAGTCCAATCCAACACCACACACTGTCCACACCAACACCACACAGTGTTCACACCAACACCACACACTGTCCACACCAACACCACACACTGTCCACTCCAACACCACACACTGTCCGCACAAACACCACACACTGTCCACTCCAACACAACACACTGTCCACTCCAACACCACTCACTGTCCACTCCAACACCACACACTGTCCTCTCCAACACCATACACTGTCCGCACCAATACCACACACTCTCTGCACCAACACCACACACTGTCCACTCCAACACCACTCACTGTCCACTCCAACAGCACACACTGTCCACACCAACACCACACACTGTCCACTTCAACACCACACACTGTCCACTCCAACACCACACACTGTCCACACCAACACCCACACTGTCCACTCCAACACCACACACTGCCCACACCAACACCACACACTGTCCACACCAACAACCACACTGTCCACTCCAACACCACACACTGTCCACACCAACACCACACACTGTCCACACCAACACCACACACTGTCCACTCCAACACCACACACTGTCCGCACCAACACCACACACTGTCCAATCCAACACCACACACTGTCCACTCCAACACCACACACTGTCCACACCAACACCACACAGTGTTCACACCAACACCACTCACTGTCCACACCAACACCACACACTGTCCACTCCAACACCACACACTGTCCGCACCAACACCACACACTGTCCGCACCAACACCACACACTGCCCACTCCAACACAACACACTGTCGACTCCAACACCACTCACTGTCCACACCAACACCACACATTGTCCACACCAACACCACACAGTGTTCACACCAACACTACTCACTGTCCACACCAACACCACACACTGTCCACTCCAACACCACACACTGTCCGCACCAACACCACACAGTGTTCACACCAACACCACACACTGTCCACTCCAACACAACACACTGTCGACTCCAACACCACTCACTGTCCACTCCAACATCACAACTGTCCACACCAACACCACACACTGTCCAATCCATCACCACACACTGTCCACAGCAATACCACACACGGTCCACACCAACACCACACACTGTCCACTCCAACACCACACACTGTCCAATCCATCACCACACACTGTCCGCACCAACACCACACACTCTCCGCACCAACACCACACACTGTCCAATCCATCACCACACACTGTCCACACCAACACCACTCACTGTCCACACCAACACCACAGACTGTCCGCACCAACACCACACACTGTCCACACCAACACCACACACAGTCCACATCAACACCACACACTGTCCACTCCAATACCACACACTGTCCGCACCAACACCACACATTGTCCACTCCAACACCACACAATGTCCACACCAACACCACACACAGTCCACATCAACACCACACACTGTCCTCGCCAATACCACACACTGTCCACTCCAACACCACACACTGTCCAATCCAACACCACACACTCTCTGCACCAACACCACACACTGTCCACTCCAACACCACACAGTGTCCGCACCAACACCACACACTGTCCACTCCAACACCACACACTGTCCAATCCAACACCACACACTGTCCACTCCAACACCACACACTGTCCACACCAACACCACACACTGTCCACACCAACACCGCACACTGTCCACTCCAACACCACTCACTGTCCACTCCAACACCACACACTGTCCGCACCAACACCACACACTGTCCGCACCAACACCCACACTGTCCACTCCAACAACACACACTGCCCACACCAACACCACACACTGTCCACACCAACACCACACACTGTCCACACCAACACCGCACACTGCCCGCACCAACACCGCACACTGTCCACTCCAACACCACACACTGTCCGCACCAACACCACACACTGTCCACTCCAACACCACACACTGTCCACTCCAACACCACTCACTGTCCACTCCAACACCACACACTGTCCGCACCAACACCACACACTGTCCGCACCAACACCCACACTGTCCACTCCAACAACACACACTGCCCACACCAACACCACACATTGTCCACACCAACACCACACACTGTCCACTCCAACACCACACACTGTCCAATCCAACACCACACACTGTCCACTCCAACACCACACACTGTCCGCACCAACACCACACACTGTCCGCACCAACACCACACACTGTCCGCACCAACACAACACACTGTCCGCACCAACACCACACACTGTCCGCTCTAACACCACACACTGTCCTCACCAACACCACACACTGTCCTCACCAACACCACATACTGTCCGCAGCAACACCACACACTGTCCACTCCAACACCACACACTGTCCCCTCCAACAACACACACTGTCCACAACAACACCAGACACTGTCCACACCAACACCATGTCCACTCCAACACGACACACAGTCCGCACCAACACCACACACTGTCCGCTGCAACACCACACACTGTCCGCTCCAACACCACACACTGTCCACACCAACACCACACATTGTCCACTCCAACACCACTTACTGTCCGCAACACCACACACTGTCCTCACCAACACCACATACTGTCCGCACCAACACCACACACTGTCCACACCAACACCACACACTGTCCGCACCAACACCACATACTGTCCACACCAACACCACACACTGTCCACTCCAACACCACACACTGTCCGCACTAACACCACACACTGTCCACACCAACACCACACACTGTCCGCACCAACACCACACACTGTCCACTCCAACAACTCACACTGTCCGCACCAACACCACACACTGTCCACACCAACACCACACAATGTCCACTCCAACAACTCACACTGTCCACACCAACACCACACACTGTCAACACCAACACCACACACTGTCCACACCAACACCACACACTGTCCACACCAACACCACACACTGTCCACACGAACACCACACACTGTCCACACCAACACCACACACTGTCCACTCCAACACCACTCACTGTCCACTCCAACACCACACACTCTCCGCACCAACACCACACACTCTCTGCACCAACACCACACACTGTCCACTCGAACACCACTCACTGTCCACTCCAACACCACACACTGTCCACTCCAACACCACACACTGTCCACACCAACACCACACACTGTCCAATCCAACACCACACACTGTCCACTCCAACACCACACAGTGTCCACACCAACACCACACAGTGTTCACACCAACACCACACACTGTCCACACCAACACCACAGTCTGTCCACTTCAACACCACACACTGTCCACACCAACACTACACACTGTCCGCACCAACACCACACACTGCCCACACCAACATCACACACTGTCCGCACCAACACCAGACATTGTCCGCACCAACACCACACACTGTCCACTCCAACACCACACACTGTCCGCACCAACACCACACACTGTCCACTCCAACACCACACACTGTCCGCACCAACACCACACATTGTCCACTCCAACATCACACACTGTCCGCACCAACACCACACACTGTCCACACCAACACCACACACAGTCCACACCAACACCACACACTGTCCAGACCAACACCACAGTCTGTCCACTCCAACACCAAACACTGTCCTCGCCAATACCACACACTGTCCGCTCTAACACCACACACTGTCCTCACCAACACCACACACTGTCCACTCCAACACCACACATTGTCCACTCCAACACCACACAATGTCCACACCAACACCACACACTGGCCACACCAACACCACACACTGTCCACTCCAACACCACACATTGTCCACTCCAACACCACACAATGTCCACACCAACACCACACACTGTCCGCACCAACACCACACACTGTCCGCACCAACACCACACACTGTCCACACCAACACCACTCACTGTCCGCACCAACACAACACACTGTCCGCACCAACACCACACACTGTCCGCTCTAACACCACACACTGTCCTCACCAACACCACACACTGTCCTCACCAACACTACATACTGTCCGCACCAACACCACACACTGTCCACTCCAACACCACACACTGTCCCCTCCAACACCACACACTGTCCACAACAACACCAGACACTGTCCGCACCAACACCAGACACTGTCCGCACCAACACCACACACTGTCCACACACCAACACCACACACTGTCCGCACCAACACCACACACTGTCCACTCCAACACCACACACTGTCCGCACTAACACCACACACTGTCCACACCAACATCACACACTGTCCGCACCAACACCACACACTGTCAACACCAACACCAGACATTGTCCACACCAACACCACACACTGTCCACTCCAACACCACACACTGTCCACACCAACACCACACACTGTCCACTCCAACTCCACTCACTGTCCTCACCAACACCACACACTGTCCACACCAACACCACACACTGTCCGCACCAACACCACACACTGTCCACTCCAACACCACACACTGTCCGCACTAACACCACACACTGTCCACACCAACATCACACACTGTCCGCACCAACACCACACACTGTCCACACCAACACCAGACATTGTCCACACCAACACCACACACTGTCCACTCCAACACCACACACTGTCCAATCCAACACCACACACTGTCCACTCCAACACCACTCACTGTCCGCACCAACACCACTCACTGTCCGCACCAACACCACACACTGTCCGCTCTAACACCACAAACTGTCCTCCCCAACACCACACACTGTCCACTCCAACACCACACATTGTCCACTCCAACACCACACAATGTCCACACCAACACCACACACTGTCCACTCCAACAACTCACACTGTCCACACCAACACCACACACTGTCAACACCAACACCACACACTGTCCACACCAACACCACACACTGTCCACTCCAACGACTCACACTGTCTACACCAACACCACACACTGTCCACTCCAACAACACACACTGTCCTCTCCAACACCACACACTGTCCACTCCAACACCACTCACTGTCCACTCCAACAACACACACTGTCCACTCCAACACCACACACTCTCCGCACCAACACCACACACTCTCTGCACCAACACCACACACTGTCCACTCCAACACCACACACTGTCCACTCCAACACCACTCACTGTCCACTCCAACAGCACACACTGTCCACACCAACACCACACACTGTCCACTTCAACACCACACACTGTCCACTCCAACACCACACACTGTCCACTCCAACACCACTCACTGTCCACTCCAACAGCACACACTGTCCACACCAACACCACACACTGTCCACTTCAACACCAAACACTGTCCACTCCAACACCACACAGTGTCCGCACCAACACCACACACTGTCCACTCCAACACCACACACTGTCCAATCCAACACCACACACTGTCCACTCCAACACCACTCACTGTCCACTCCAACACCACACAGTGTCCACACCAACACCACACAGTGTTCACACCAACACCACACACTGTCCACTCCAACACCACACACTGTCCACTCCAACACCACTCACTGTCCACTCCAACACCACACAGTGTCCACACCAACACCACACAGTGTTCACACCAACACCACACACTGTCCACTCCAACACCACACACTGTCCACTCCAACACCACTCACTGTCCACTCCAACACCACACACTGTCCACACCAACACCACACGCTGTCCACACCAACACCCACACTGTCCACTCCAACAACACACACTGCCCACACCAACACCACACATTGTCCACACCAACACCACACACTGTCCACTCCAACACCACACACTGTCCAATCCAACACCACACACTGTCCACACCAACACCACACACTGTCCACTCCAACACCACACACTGTCCACACCAACACCACACAGTGTTCACACCAACACCACACACTGTCCACACGAACACCACACACTGTCCACACCAACACCACACACTGTCCACTCCAACACCACTCACTGTCCACTCCAACAACACACACTGTCCTCTCCAACACCACACACTCTCCGCACCAACACCACTCACTCTCTGCACCAACACCACACACTGTCCACTCCAACACCACACACTGTCCACACCAACACCACACACTGTCCAATCCAACACCACACACTGTCCACTCCAACACCACACAGTGTCCACACCAACACCACACAGTGTTCACACCAACACCACACACTGTCCACACCAACATCACAGTCTGTCCACTCCAACACCACACACTGTCCGCACCAACACCACACACTGTCCACACCAACACCACACACTCTCCGCACCAACACCACACACTGTCCGCACCAACACCACACACTGTCCGCACCAACACCACACACTGCCCACACCAACATCACACACTGTCCGCACCAACACCACACACTGTCCACACCAACACCAGACATTGTCCGCACCAACACCACACACTGTCCACTCCAACACCACACACTGTCCGCACCAACACCACACATTGTCCACTCCAACATCACACACTGTCCACTCCAACACCACACAGTGTCCACACCAACACCACACACTGTCCACACCAACACCACACACAGTCCACACCAACACCACACACTGTCCAGACCAACACCACAGTCTGTCCACTCCAACACCACACAGTCCGCACCAACACCACACATTGTCCACTCCAACACCACACAATGTCCACACCAACACCACACACTGTCCGCACCAACACCACACACTGTCCGCACCAACACCACACACTGTCCGCACCAACACAACACACTGTCCGCACCAACACCACTCACTGTCCACTCCAACACCACACACTGTCCCCTCCAACACCACACACTGTCCACACCAACACCAGACACTGTCCGCACCAACACCACACACTGTCCACACCAACACCACACACTGTCCGCACCAACACCACACACTGTCCACTCCAACACCACACACTGTCCGCACTAACACCATACACTGTCCACACCAACATCACACACTGTCCGCACCAACACCACACACTGTCCACACCAACACCAGACATTGTCCGCACCAACACCACACATTGTCCACACCAACACCAGACATTGTCCGCACCAACACCACACATTGTCCACTCCAACACCACACAATGTCCACACCAACACCACACACTGTCCGCACTAACACCACACACTGTCCACACCAACATCACACACTGTCCGCACCAACACCACACACTGTCCGCACCAACACCACACACTGTCCACACCAACACCACACACAGTCCACACCAACACCACACACTGTCCAGACCAACACCACAGTCTGTCCACTCCAACACCACACACTGTCCGCACCAACACCACACACTGTCTGCATCAACACCACACAATATCCGCACCAACACCACACACTGTCCACTCCAACACCAAACACTGTCCACACCAATACCACACACTGTCCGCTCTAACACCACACACTGTCCGCACCAACACCACACACTGTCCGCTCCAACACCACACACTGTCCGCACCAACACCACACACTGTCCACACCAACACCACACACTGTCCGCACCAACACCACACACTGTCCACTCCAACACCACACACTGTCCGCACTAACACCACACACTGTCCACACCAACAACTCACACTGTCCGCACCAACACCACACACTGTCCACACCAACACCACACACTGTCCGCACCAACACCAGACACTGTCCACTCCAACAACTCACACTGTCCACTCCAACACCACACACTGTCCTCACCAACACCACACACTGTCCACTCCAACTCACACTGTCCGCACCAAGACCACACACTGTCCACTCCAACACCACACACTGACCGCACCAACACCACACACTGTCCGCACCAACACCACACACTGTCCACTCCAACAACTCACACTGTCCGCACCAACACCACACACTGTCCGCACCAACACCACACACTGTCCACTCCAACAACTCACACTGTCCACACCAACACCACACACTGTCCGCACCAACACCACACACTGTCCGCACCAACACCACAGACTGTCCACACCAACACCACAGACTGTCCGCACCAACACCACACACTGTCCGCACCAAGACCACACACTGTCCGCACCAAGACCACTCACTGTCCACACCAACACCACACACTGTCCACTCCAACACCACACACTGTCCGCACCACCACAAACTGTCCACACCAACACCACACACTGTCCGCACCAACACCACACACTGTCCACATCAACACCACACACTGTCCGCACCAACACCACACACTGTCCACTCCAACAACTCACACTGTCCGCACCAACACCGCACACTGTCCACACCAACACCGCACACTGTCCGCACCAACACCACACACTGTCCACTCCAACAACTCACACTGTCCGCACCAACACCACACACTGTCCGCACCAACACCACACACTGTCCACTCCAACAACTCACACTGTCCACACCAACACCACACACTGTCCGCACCAACACCACACACTGTCCACTCCAACAACTCACACTGTCCGCACCAACACTACACACTGTCCACTCCAACAACTCACACTGTCCACTCCAACACCACACACTGTCCACTCCAACACCACACACTGTCCGCACCAACACCACACACTGTCCACTCCAACAACTCACACTGTCCACTCCAACACCACACACTGTCCGCACCAACACCACACACTGTCCGCACCAACACCACACACTGTCCACTCCAACACCACACACTGTCCACACCAACACCACACACTGTCCGCACCACCACAAACTGTCCACACCAACACCACACACTGTCCGCACCAACACCACACACTGTCCACATCAACACCACACACTGTCCGCACCAACACCACACACTGTCCGCACCAAGACCACACACTGTCCGCACCAACACCACACACTGTCCGCACCAAGACCACACACTGTCCACTCCAACACCACACACTGTCCGCACCAACACCACACACTGTCCGCACCAACACCACACACTGTCCACTCCAACACCACACACTGTCCGCACCAACACCACACACTGTCCGCACCAACACCACACAATGTCCTCAGCAACACCACACACTGTCCGCAACAACACCACACACTGTCCGCACCAACACCACACACTGTCCTCAGCAACACCACACACTGTCCACAACAACACCACACACTGTCCGCACTAACACCACACACTGTCCGCACCAACACCACACACTGTCCGCACTAACACCACACACTGTCCACTCCAACACCACACACTGTCTGTTCCAGTCATGCACCATCTGTCCTCTACAGTCTCCCAGCCAGTGTATTTATTTACCCATCATCTGGTTTGCAGTGGGCTCTCTCCCCACCTCCTTCCCCCCATCCATACACAATCCCTTTGCACTGAAACGGTCGAGTCTGCTCTGACTGGGCGCTGTTCCCAGTCTGCAGTCCCCCCTTCGCAATCGAAAATTAAAAAGTTAATCATTCGTCCGCCTCAGCGTGCTGAATTGTGCTTTCATTAGCAGCCGCGCCTGCCACCAGTTAATTGTCCTCCCAGTGTCTCGGTGAGATCTCTTTTGAGCTCTGTGCTGGAGGTTAATTAAAGAATTTCAGACGACAGACAGTCAGGATGCCTGTCACATCGGCCCCGTGATGTGAGAGCCCGCACGAAAGCCAACATTAAATTGTTTCTCGTCTGGAACCCCCTCGGGAGCAGAGGTTTGAGACGGGCAAAGTCTGTTGGAATGGAACGTGCCAGGTCTCTTTCTGTCTCCCAGCACTCACTCATCAGAGCTCCTGCTCATGATGCGGTCCGACTGGGCCTAGACATCAGCGCCGCGTCCCCGTTCGGCCGAGTGATGATCCCAGGCCACGTCGTCGCCCGGGACGCGTGAACCATGACACGCTGACCGAGGTGTCTACCTCCTGTATGTCTCTGTGGCAGCCCTGACCCTCCCAGGGGAATAGGCCGTGAGGTGGTGGCGCTGCCGTTGGACTGGGAGTGGACACATCACGCGGCACCAGGTCCAATTATTTGGAAGCACTCGCTTTCAGAGCTTCATCAGGAAATTTGGGCCTTTTGACGCTACGTTGTCCTATCTCAAGCCGGACTTCGGCAGGGAAACGGCCTACCCTGGCCGTTGGAGTAGGCCATTCGGCCCCTCGCGTCTGGTCTGCCTCTCCGTGAGAGCCCGGCGGTTGTGGATGCCAGCCCCGTACACTTGCCTCGTCTCCAAATATTGACCTCAAATTTAAACCTGTCAATCAATCCAGAACCAATCGCCCTGTGATTGCTACCTCGCACGTGGAACCCTCCCTCCCTCCTGTTTTCACCAGTACATTTGTTTAACTTGCTTATGAGATGGGCTGGACCCTGAATTTGTTCCCCCTGACCTCTAGTTGCCCCCCTTGAGATGGTTGGGGAGTGAGCGGCCATCTTGAACCGCTGCAGTCCGTGTGCTGTGGGTTAGACCCACAATGCACTGGGGGAGGGAGCTCCAGGATTCTGACCCAAGGAACGGCCGATATATTTCGGGATGGGGAGCGGTGGGAGCCTGCAGGGGACACGGTGTTCCCCGTGTATCTGCAGCCCCTTGTCCTTCCTGATGGTGGTGGCATTGGAACTCCTCGGGGAGTTGCCGCTGTGCGTCTTGTAGAGGGTACCCCCTGAGCGTCAGGGGTTGGCGGGGGGGAGTGGATACCGCAACAGCCGATGTCGGTTCCCACCGTCGTTTCTGAGCCTCCCCAAGGCCTTACCGGGGCCCACCCCGTGTTTCCATGGCGATCTCTGGCCTTCCGGCATCTCTTCCCCCCACCCCAGTTCGGACTCTCCATCACTCCACCATTCAGGGTCCCTGCGCTCCGCGACTCCCTCCCTGCTGCCCCCCCCCCCGCAAGAAAATGCCGGACAAAATCCGAAGGCGGACTTCGGCAGGGAAACGGCCTACCCATTCGGCCCCTCGCGTCTGGTCTCTGCCACTCTGTGAGAGCCCAGCGGTCATGTATCCCATACACTTGTCTCGTCTCCAAATATCGACCTCAAATTTAAACCTGCCAATCAATCCAAAACCAATCGCCCTTTGAGATTGGGTGTGAATTAGACCGTAAATGGCAGAACCCTGGGATCTGAGACAGATCTGAGGGTACAGTCCTAAAGGTGTCGAGAGGGGTGACCAAGGTGTTTAAGAAGGCAGACGGAACGCTTGTCTTCATCGTCTGGGGCGTGGGGTTGGCAAACCAGTGATATGACACCCTCGCTAGGCCGCGTTCGGAGCACTGTGTGCAATTATGGGCGCCCCGCTACCAGGAGGAGGTGGAAGGTTTGGAGAGCCAGCGCCAGAGGGGGCTCACCGGGACGTTGCCTGGTCTCGAGAGGCCCCTGGCTACGAGGAAAGGTTAAAGAGACTGGGATTGTTGTCACCGGGAAAGACGCAGGCTGAGAGGAGGCCCGATAGAGGCCTACACTATCCTGAGAGGAATCGATAGGGCGGATAGTCAGAGGCTCTCCCCTCCCCAGGGTCAAAGGTTCAATTCCAAGGGGGGGTCACAGGTTCAAGGTGGGAGGGGGGACAGTTTACGGGAGGAAAGGTTTTCACGCAGAGAGTGGTAGGAGCCTGGAACGCACTGTCAGGAGAGGGTGGGGGAAGCAGGCACCTGGGCCACATTGAAGATGGTTCCAGGAACAGGGAGGGAATAGAGGGAGACGGACCGAATAAAGGCAGGAGGTTTGTTTAGTCAGGGCGTGACGATCGGCGCAGGCCTGGAGGGGCCGAAGGGCCTGTTCCTGTGCTGTACGTCTCTTTGTTAACGAGACCACCGCACCTCAGCCACCACTCCTGAAAGGTCCATCTTTAACCTTGTGACTTCTCCCCTCCCCTAACCCCTGCCCTCCTTGACTTCCCAACATCGGTCAGAGCATTGAAGCCATGTCATGGGCTGTACGAGATGTTGGTGGGGCCACATTTGGAGTACTGATCGCCATTCTGATTCGCCCCTGCTACGGGGAGGTTGCTATGGCGAGGCGATGGCCTAGCAATGTTTACCACCAGGCTACCAATCCAGAAACCCAACTAATGTCCCGGTGACCGGGGTTCAAACCCCAACATGCCAGACGGTGAAATTTGAATTCAGTTAAGAATCTAATGATGGCCAGGAATCTGTTGGGGCAGATTGTCAAAAAAGATGCCCCATTCAGGAAGGAAGCTGCCATTTTTACCTGGTCTGGGCCTACACGTGATCCCAGACCCACAGTGACGTTTTTGACACGCTTAACTGCCCCCCTCTGGGCAATTAGGGATAGGCAATAAATGCTGGGCCCAGCCAGCGATCCCCTCATCCCATGAATGAATGAATAAAGAAAGACTGGGAAGGATTTTAAAAGATTTACAGAGGTTCGGAGATGTCGGGATAGGCTGGAATTTTTTTTTCCCTGGAGCGTCGGAGGCTGAGGGGTGACCTTACAGAGGTTTATAAAATCACGAGGGGCGTGGATAGGCAAGGTTTTTTCCCTGGGGTGGGGGCGGGGGGAGTCCAGAACTAGAGGGCGTAGGTTGAAGGTGAGAGGGGAAAGGGGCAACTTTGTCACCCAGAGGGTGGTGGGTGTGTGGAATGAGCTACCAGAGGAAGTGGTGGAGGCTGGTACAATGGCAACATGAATAGAAAGAATCGAGAGGGCCAAGTGCTGGGAAATGGGGCTAGATTAGGTTAGGATACCTGGGTCGGCATGGGCCTAGTTGGGCCGAAGGGTCTGTTTCCGTGCCGGATGACCCTCCTAACGTTCAAATCCTACAGCAGGACAATCATTGTGCCTTGCTATGGCATCGTCTGGCAATCCTGGCGCTGAATGTGGTCGTCAAGATTGGTTTGTTGGACACTAGGAAAGACGAGAGAGAGAGGTTTGGGCCAATTCTACCGGGAGCAGGGAAGGTTAGGAGGTGACCTTACTGAGGCGTTCAAATCGATGAGCAATTTCGACAGGGTAAGGAAGGATGTTCTGCGTCTATCTCAGTAATTAAGGTGAGGGGGTGGTGGGAGGGGGGTCACTACTTCAAGATTGTCAGCGAGAGAGAGCTCGGAGTGAGATGAGGTAAAACTTCCCCAATCCGGAGACTTATTGGGATTTGGGATTCACTGCCTGGGAGAGGCGGATTCCATTGGAGATTCCGGATGGGATTCACTTCGAGGGCAACAGAGAGCAGGACTATCTGTTTCGGGAGCTGGGATAGACCCGACGGGCCGGATGGCCTCCCTCCTGCGCCGTAACGTTAGCTGATTCCGCGGGATCTTGAGTCGCGGCCAGGGCGGGCGGAGCTCGTCACCGCTGGCTGTTTTTCGGTAGCGCGTCAGGACATTTCGCAAGAATGCCAATTCCGGCGGGGAGGAACACACTACCAGATAGGAGCGGGCCAAACCAGTTGGCAAGCGCTCCCCGATTGGCGGAGGTGTTGCCGTGGCGACTGGCGAGCACACTGAAAGGAGGAGTGGGTGTGCTGCCGGTAAGGTCGGTGCTGCCAATCGATTGGTAGTTTTATGAGCTCTGGCCAGTTGAACCTTTGAGTGGGCCCAACGCCTGCCCGCAGCGCCCCCTTTTGGAGAAGCCACTTCACCGAGGACCGGTTCCCACCCAACCACATGGCAGGGGGCCGGGCCCCGGGGTTGGGCTGTGGTGTGCTCCCTCCTGGGGTGGAAGAGATCGCAGGGGTCCTTGGGTGGGGGGCATGCAGGGTAGGGTGTGGGGAAGGGGCGCGGTTTGGAATCAGGAAGTTAAAGGAGTCAGGAATGACCAAGAGCTTTGCCGTTGTTACAATTCCCAGCGCGGGGAGGCGTGAGACCATCACGGGGGTGACCATCATAACCAGCGCAAGGAGCCTGTCTGTGTGGATTCTGCTCACCAGCAACACTCACCCGTAGCCATCCCCTCAACTGCCTCTTGTGAGATCGTCCCTGACACTGATGGCCTGAGCGATGTCCGAACGATTAGCATCCTGCGCTGCCCCGCGTCATTTCCACTCACATCTCTCTCCCTCTCCTCCCCATCTGGTTCTGCCCTGGCTGACGTGTTTCGGCACTGCCCACCTCCTGGACATTTGGGAGTTCCTCTCTCTCTCCTCCCCCTTCCCTCACCACCCCTCGCCCCCCATTCCCCTCTCCCATCACTTAGTGTCTCACTCCCAAAACCTTCCCCAGCCGCCCTCTGATCAACTCTTTCCCAGATCCAGACGAATCCCTTTCTCTCCTCCCACCACCCCCCCCCCCCCCCCCCCGCCCACCATTCATCTTCCCCTTCTCCTAACTCCACTCCCGGGTTCCCCCCGCTCTCCCCCCGCTCTCCCCCGCTCTCCCCTTTGCCTCTCCTGCTCATCCTATCCCTGCTCCCGTCCCTCTGTACATCTCTCCCTTCCAATTCCCTTCTGCCTATCTCCTGTTTCCCACTCCAGCCCATTATCTCCCCAATCTCCTCACCCCACCCATCCTCCCCTCCTCCTTCCCCTGATGCCCATTCCCCCTTCCCCTCCCCCATCCCTCTGGTCCCCCCATTCCCTATTTTCCCATTCCCCCTTCCCCTCCCCCATCCCTCTGGTCCCCCCATTCCCTATTTTCCCATTCCCCCTTCCCCTCCCCCATTCCTGGGGCCCCCCATTCCCTATTTTCCCATTCCCCCTTCCCCTCCCCCATTCCTGGGGCTCCCCATTCCCTATTTTCCCATTCCCCCTTCCCCTCCCCCATCCCTCTGCTCCCCCATTCCCTATTTTCCCATTCCCCCTTCCCCTCCCCCATCCCTCTGCTCCCCCATTCCCTATTTTCCCATTCCCCCTTCCCCTCCCCCATCCCTCTGCTCCCCCATTCCCTATTTTCCCATTCCCCCTTCCCCTCCCCCATTCCTGGGGCTCCCCATTCCCTATTTTCCCATTCCCCCTTCCCCTCCCCCATCCCTCTGGTCCCCCCATTCCCTATTTTCCCATTCCCCTCTCTCTCTCCTCCTTCCCCTTCTCCCCCCTGACCCAGTATTCCCTTCCCTCACCCGTTATTTCCCACCCCCTTCCTATCCCTTTCCTGCCCATGGTCACCCTCCTCTCCCCTCCCCCCCCCCCTCCATTCCCACCCCTTCTCCTCTGTCACCCTTTTCTCGCTCAATCTCTCCCTGCCCCCCCTACCTCTGACCCCGTTCTCTCCCACAGAAGCACCGCATTGTCATGGTGAAGGCGAAAGCCATTCGGTCCGTCCTGCCCACCCCGATTCTATCCCCTAGCACCGATCTCCTGCCTTCTCCCCCCAGTATCCCTGCCCACCAATCCCATCCAATGCCCCCTCCCTCTTGAATCCCTCCATTGACCCTGTCCCCTCCCCCCACATTTCCAGGCAGGGTACCCCACCCCCTCACCCCTCGCTGGGTGGAAACGGTTCCCCTCACATCGCCCTCACTTTAAATCTACACCCCACCCCCCCACCTCTCTCTCTCTCTCTCTCTTTCTCGTTCCCTTTCCGATCAGGAACACCTCCTCCCTATCCACTCCGTCCAGTTCCCCCCCCCCCCGCTCCATGATTTTGAAAACCTCTCCCTCTCTCGGCCTTTCCCCTCTCTGAGGGGGGAACGGCCCCCAGCTTCTTCACTCTCTCCCCGTCCCTGAGGTTTCTCATCCCCCGGAACCCTTCGTGTAAACCACTTCTGCACTCTCTCTCTCTCTGTCTCTCTCTCTATCTATCTCTCCCTCTCTCTCTCTATCTCGGTCTCTCTCTATCTCTCTCTGTCTCTCTGTCTGTCTGTCTGTCTCTCTCTCTCTATCTTCCTCTCTCACTCTCCCTCTCTCTCTCCCTCTCTCTATATCTATCTCTCCATCTCTCTCACTCTCTCTTTACCTTCCTCTCTCTCTCTCACCCTCTCACCACCCTTCCCTCTCTCTATATCTATATATATCTCTCTCTATCTTTCTCTCTTTCTCTTTCTCATTGTCTGCCCCTCTCTCACCCTCTCTTTGTCTCTCTCTCTCTCTCCCTCTCTATATATTTCTCTACATCTCTCTCTATCTACCTCTCTTTCTCTATCTCTCATTTCCTTTCTCCCTCTCTCTCTCTCTCTCTCTCTATCACATCTTTCCTGTAACGTCCCTCCCACAACTGGACACATTACTCCAGCTGAGGCCTGACCTGGGCCTTGTCCAAGTTCCCCATCCCTACCCTACTCTCGGACTCTCTGTCCCTATGAACAAAGCCGCGGGCACTGCCCGCTTTAGTAACTGCCCTCTCTCCACCCGTCCTGCACATGAACACCCAGCACCCTCTGCTACCGCACCCCCTTTTAGAATTGTACCCCCTATTTGATGAATGCTCTTCCTCCAAAAGGGACTCACCTTCCATCCCTCTGCACTGAACCTCATCGGCCGTCTCTCTGCCCACTCCCCCAACTTGTCAATGTCCTTTCAGCGTCCTGCACTGCCCTCCGCCCGATGTGAAATCCCTCCACGTTTCGTGTCATCTGCAAACTTGAAAATTGTCCCCCGCACACCGTGAGGTCCAGATCTTGAATTAGGAAAACGTAACCTCACACTCCTACCCCGAAGCCCCATATTCCTTCATAAGATCGATCAAACTCAAATTTTAACAAGCAGTTAGCGCGCGGTAACATGAACAACTCACCGAGCATCAAACGAGACCTTCTGCACATTGAAATGTTACCTCCACTCCCTTCCTGTTCATGTATACGTCCAGGTATTCATGCATTCCCTGTGCAAGCTGAGTCTGCCAAGACTCCAGTGGCAACAAAGGAACTGACAGAATTCAGAACCTCATCCACTGAATCTTCAAGAATCATGATTTTCTCTTGAAGGTGAGACAGATCCACTCTCCCTCTTGAGTTGAAGTGTGTGTTGGGTTCTTTCGAAGGGTAAATATTTTTGTATCTTCATGTCTCAAAGAATCTGCCCCCTAAAGGGCTGCATCAGCTGGAGCGGTTTCTCCTGAACGTTGGAACAGAGTTGGGAGGATCACATTGTCCCACAGCTTCACTGCTTGAGAAGCACAATGAAATGTTTATTCCCAAATTCTCTCAACTGCCCTTAAAATGAAAAGGTCTATGACCAGGTTTACTTTCATCGACCCATGCAGAAGAGATAAATGCAACGCGACTAGTTAAACTACTTGGCATTAAGCAAAACACAATTTATTTAAAAGCTGTAGTTAAAATGCAACCAAAAGAAGAAGAATTTAGAATAAAAATGCGGTTGGGAACTTATTCAATATAGTAACATCCCATAAACACACCCCTTTGGTATAGAAAGGAAAATTCAGACAGATTCTCAAATGCAGTTCTCCCGTCCAGGAGGAAAAAAAAACATCAAGAAAAGAAACATGGAGATCAGCAGTCAGGAGACATTCACCAAAGCTTCCGACCCCCAGTGGCTTAAAATTAAGTAGCAAACCTGGGCTTGTGAGGGCTGGCTACACCCGGCCAGGCTGCTTCAATTGTTCCAACTTTAAAGAAAACCCCAAGGCCTCACAAGCCGTTGACTGAAATGGTCTTCAGCAGGTGGCTCCGCACCTCTGCCTTGCAACAAAACAAAACTGGACAACAGCAACAAAACGAAAGCAGCAGTGTTGCCCCACATTTAAAAAAAACAGACATCTCGACAACTCCTTAAGAAGTGGTCTGCACATAAGATGCATTTTTGGGATGCTGCTCAATAGTGTCCAGTTGAGAGCATTGATCATCTGAGTCCCGTGTGAGGTGTCCTTACGGCTCATCAAAACCTCTGAATTTCCCGAATTTCTGAAGAGAGGCTCTCTGGAGATTTCTCTCTGCTCCCCTGGGGCAATGAAGGGAGTCATAGGGTCATAGAGATGGACAGCACAGAAACAGACCCTTTGGTCCAACCTATCCATGCCGACCAGATATCCCAACCCAAGCTAGTCCCACCTGCCAGCACCCGGCCCATATCCCTCCAAACCCTTCCTATTCATATACCCATCCAAATGCCTCTTAAATGTTACAATTGTACTGGCCTCCACTACTTCCTCTGGCAGCTCATTCCACACACACACCACCCTCTGCGTGAAAAAGCTGCCCCCTAGGTCTCTTTTATATCTTTCCCCTCTCACCCTAAACCTATGCCCTCTTGTTCTGGACTCCCCCACCCCAGGGAAAAGACTTTGCCTATTTACCCTATCCATGCACCTCATAATTTTATAAACCTCTATAAGGTCACCCCTCAGACTCCGACGTTCCAGGGAAAACAGCCCCAGCCTGTTCAGCCTCTCCCTGTAGCTCTAACCCTCCAACCCTGGCAACATCCTTGTAAATCTTTTCTGAATCCTTTCAAGTTTCACAACATCTTTCCGAGAGGAAGGAGACCAGAATTGCACGCAATATTCCAACAGTGGCCTAACCAATGTCCTGTACAGCCGCAACATGACCTCCCAACTCCTGTACTCAATACTCTGACCAGTAAAGGAAAGCATACCAAACGCCACCTTCACTATCATATCCACCTGCGACTCCTCTTTCAAGGAGCTATGAACCTGCACCCCAAGGTCTCTTTGTTCAGCAACACTCCCCAGGACCTGACCATTAAGTGTATAAGTCCTGCTAAGATTTGCTTTCCCAAAATGCAGCACCTCGCATTTATCTAAATTGAACTCCATCTGCCACTCCTCAGCCCATTGGCCCATCTGGTCCAGATCCTGTTGTAATCTGAGGTAACCCTCTTTGCTGTCCACTAGACCTCCAATTTTGGTGTCATCTGCAAACTTACTAACCATACTTCCTATATTCATCTCCAAATTATTTATATAAATCATGAAAAGTAGAGGGCCCAGCACCGATCCTTGTGGCACTCCACTGGTCACAGGCCTCCAGTCTGAAAAACAACCCTCCACCACCACCCTCTGTCTTCTACCTTTGAGCCAGTTCTGTATCCAAATGGCTAGTTCTCCCTGTATTCCGTGAGATCTAACCTTGCTAATCAGTCTCCCATGGGGAACCTTGTCGAACGCCTTACTGAAGTCCATGTAGATCACATCTACTGCTCTGCCCTCATCAATCCTCTTTGTTACTTCATCAAAAAACTCAATCAGGTTTGTGAGACATGATTTCCCACGCACAAAGTCATGTTGATTATCCCGAATCAGTCCTTGCCTTTCCAAATACATGGACGTCCTGTCCCTCAGGATTCCCTCCAACAACCTGCCCACCACTGAGGTTAGGCTCACCGGTCTATAGTTCCCTGGCTTGTCTTTACCGCCCTTCTTAAACAGTGGCACCACGTTAGCCAACCTCCAGTCTTCCGGCACCTCACCAGTGACCATCAATGATGAGAGGAAGAGTGTTTCCCTCCAGTGCTATTCCCCAAACAAGCGATCTAAACAGTTTCCAAGTCCTCCTGGTGCTCCTGACATTTTGTACGTGCTGCTGTGTTCGACAGCGCGCTTATTGGTCAAAAAAAAATGCTGGCTGACATAAAGGTGTGAAAATCTGACACTGGGGACTTGTCAGCTGTGCTAAGCCCTTTCAGTGAGAGAGTTGTCCCACTGCGTGCGGTGACAGTTGGTGTGTACGCCGAGAATAGAAATTCGTCCCTTTTATCTGTGCAGGTTCACCTTGCTGTAGACAGGGCCCTGCAGTCGGCGTGGCAACATCTCATAAAGGGCATCAGAGGGATCTCAACCTGCCCTGCTCTGTAAACAGACACACTGCTCCTCAGAGACAGAGAGGGAGAGAGGGGCCAGTCCAAACACTTAAAATAAAACCTATGCGGTTTACAAATTCAGACCGCCCAGTCAACTCAACTCACTCAACTTTGGACGGAGATATATATTCAGCCCAGCCAAGCCACCCTAACCTGCACATCTCTGGGCACTATGGGACAATTTAGCACTGCCAACCCACCCTAACCTGCACATCCCTGGGCACTATGGGACAATTTAGCATGTCCATTCCAACCTAACCTGCACATCCCTGGACACTATGGGACAATTTAGCACGGCCAATCCACCCTAACCTGCACATCTCTGGGCACTATGGGACAATTTAGCACGGCCAATCCACCCTAACCTGCACATCCCGAGGCACTATGGGACAATTTAGCAGGGCCAATCCACCCTAACCTGCACATCCCTGGGCACTATGGGACAATTTAGCACGGCCAATCCACCCTAACCTGCACATCCCTGGGCACTATGGGACAATTTAGCACGGCCAATCCACCCTAACCTGCACATCTCTGGGCACTATGGGACAATTTAGCACGGCCAATCCACCCTAACCTGCACATCCCTGGGCACTATGGGACAATTTAGCAGGGCCAATCCACCCTAACCTGCACATCCCTGGGCACTATGGGACAATTTAGCACGGCCAATCCACCCTAACCTGCACATCCCTGGGCACTATGGGACAATTTAGCACGGCCAATCCACCCTAACCTGCACATCCCTGGGCACTATGGGACAATTTAGCACGGCCAATCCACCCTAACCTGCACATCCCTGGGCACTATGGGACAATTTAGCACGGCCAATCCAGCCTAGCGTGCACATCCCTGGACACTATGGGACAATTTAGCACGGCCAATCCACCCTAACCAACCATTGCTACCGCTTCCTGGGGCGCTACGTCAATGCACAGGGCCGCTGGGCAGCTCAGCCTTGTCGCAGACACTGAGGGCCAGAGAGAAGGCGTTGGGGTTGGGGTTGGGGTGGGGGGGGGGGGCGGAAGATTTTCTTTCCTCTAGCTTGTGGTGACTGGGCCTTGAAACTCAGTTTGGGGGAAGCGAGGGAGGGACACCGGACCAGAGCGGCCAGGCGACATCGGAATCTTTGCGGCAGGGTGGGTGAAAAAGCTGACAGGAAATCAGACAAGACCTGGTTCAGAATCATCCGCCTCTCCGTCTCTCTCACACACTCACAGGAGATTGTGATTGACTCTACTCTGATGTGTGATTAAGTTCGCTCGAGTCACAAAGAAATATAATAATCTTAATGAGCTGGAAAAGTCAAGTTCGGTTCCTGATTACTGTTTGCTGCAACACACGCTTGCTACTTATCATCGATGCTTAGCTGGTAATTGAGAAACCCTTGATTTTTGTATCGTGCTGCTGGAGGGGGAAGGGAGCTGATGAGATTCACTCTTGATAAACCGTTCCGACGTTCCTGCATCCTCTGTCTCTCCCTCGTCCTCTCTCCTCCTTGTTAAATATCGCCCCTCTGCCCCGAACGGTGACTTTTCCCACTTTCCCAAGCATTCCTGCTCTACCTGACTGCCTTGTAATGTTGAGGCCTACACACACACAAAAAAATTTCCTCTTGGTTTGACTGAGACACCCAGTGAGGTATTCACTGGTTCGAAAGCTACGCATGGGGGAAAATTTAGCGGCAGATTTTCGATCGGTCCCTAGTCCATCCTAAACATCTTCTCCATCCAGACCTCTCAGTATTCTGTGCGTTGAAATCAGATTCTCTCCCCCCCCCCCCCCCCCCATCCTTCTAAACTCCACCAAGCACAGACCCAGAGTCGTCCCCATACAGCGAGCCCCTCATCCCTGGGATACCTCCTCTGGACCCCTGCTCCAAGGCCCACTCATTCTTTAGATACGGAGTCCAAAACTGCTCACATTATTCCAAATGCAGTCTGACCTGAGCCTCAGCAGTACATCGCTGCCCTTGCTGTCAAGATCTGCATAAACCCCAGGCTGGGCTGACAATTGGCAACGAACATTCAGGCCACATAACGTCAAGGTTGTGACCATCTCCAAGAAGAGACATTCTAACCACCGTCCCATGACATTCAATGGTGTTACCATCACTGAATCTAACCATTGCCCCCCTGACATTCAATAGTGTTACCATCACTGAATCTAACCATCTCCCCCTTGACATTCAATGGCATTACCATCACTGAATCTAACCATCACCCCCTTGACATTCAATGGTGTTACCATCACTGAATCTAACTATCACCCCCTTGACATTCAATGGTGTTACCATCACTGAATCTAACCATCACCCCCTTGACATTCAATGGTGTTACTATCACTGAATCTAACCATCACCCCCTTGACATTCAGTGGTGTTACCATCACTGAATCTAACCATCACCCCCTTGACATTCAATGGTGTTACCATCACTGAATCTAACTATCACCCCCTTGACATTCAATGGTGTTACCATCACTGAATCTAACCATCACCCCCTTGACATTCAGTGGTGTTACCATCACTGAATCTAACCATCTCCCCCTTGACATTCAATGGTGTT
The DNA here is from genome assembly GCF_020745735.1 of Hemiscyllium ocellatum. Lineage (NCBI taxonomy): Eukaryota > Metazoa > Chordata > Chondrichthyes > Orectolobiformes > Hemiscylliidae > Hemiscyllium > Hemiscyllium ocellatum. The sequence goes on from NC_083446.1 coordinate 7,892,998, forward strand.
ACCATCACTGAATCTAACCATCACCCCCTTGACATTCAATGGTGTTACCATCACTGAATCTAACCATCACCCCCTTGACATTCAATGGTTTTACCATCTCTGAGTCTAACCATTGCCCCCCTGACATTCAATGGTGTTACCATCACTGAATCTAACCATCTCCCCCTTGACATTCAATGGTGTTACCATCACTGAATCTAACCATCTCCCCCTTGACATTCAATGGTGTTACCATCACTGAATCTAACCATCACCCCCTTGACATTCAATGGTGTTACCATCACTGAATCTAACCATCACCCCCTTGACATTCAATGGTTTTACCATCTCTGAGTCTAACCATTGCCCCCTGACATTCAATGGTGTTACCATCACTGAATCTAACCATCTCCCCCTTGACATTCAATGGTGTTACCATCACTGAATCTAACCATCGCCCCCTTGGCATTCAATGGTGTTACCATCACTGAATCTAACCATCTCCCCCTTGACATTCAATGGTGTTACCATCACTGAATCTAACCATCGCCCCCCTGACATTCAATGGTGTTACCATCACTGAATCTAACCATCACCCCCTTGACATTCAATTGTGTTACCGTCACTGAATCTAACCATCTCCCCCTTGACATTCAATGGTGTTACCATCACTGAATCTAACCATCTCCCCCTTGACATTCAATGGTGTTACCGTCACTGAATCTAACCATCACCCCCTTGACATTCAATTGTGTTACCGTCACTGAATCTAACTATCACTCCCTTGACATTCAATGGTGTTACCATCACTGAAACTAACTATCTCCCCCTTGACATTCAATGGTGTTACCATCACTGAATATCCCACTGTCAAAATCCTGACCAGAAATCCAACTGGACTCACAGTATAAACACTGCACTTCAGCTGCAAGAGCAGGTCAGAGGCTGGGAATCCTGCGGTGAATAGTCAATTTGCCATCGTCTTCCCAGAGCACAGGGTGGGGGCTGGTACAATGACAACATTTAAAAGGCATCTGGATGGGGACATGGATAGGAAGGGTTTGCAGGGATATGGGCCAAGTGCTGGCAAATGGGACTGGATTAAGTTAGGATATCTGGTCGGCGTGGACGAGGTAGACCGAAGTGTCCGTCTCTATGACTCGATGAGACAGACAGAGTGAGAAAGATAAAGAAAGAGAGCCATCTTAAAGTAGCTCCTATTCTGTTGCAAAATATCTGGTTTTAAACCTTTTGTCCCTCCTGCCTGAGGGAAGAGGCTGGGAGAGATTATAACCGGGGTGGGAGGGGGTCTCTGATGATGTCGGCTGCCTTCCTGAGGGCAGTGGGGAGTGTAGATGGAGTCGGTGGGTGGAAGGTTGATGAGGGACTGGGCTGTGTTCACAGCTCCCTGGAGTCTCTCCCGACCCTGGGCAGGGCGGTTGGTGTACCAGGCCGTGATGTATCTGGATAGGATGCTTTCTGTGGGTGTATCTGTAAAAGTTGGTGAGGATCCTTACAGACGTGCTGAATTTCCTTAGCCTCCTGAGGGAGGAGAGGAGTTGTTGTGCTTTCTTGATCATTGCATCAATGTGGATGGGCCGGGGGAGGACTGCTGGGGATTATTGCTCCCAGGCGCCTGATGCTGTCAATCTGCTCCATCAATAGACAGGAGCATCAAAGCTGAAGTCCTAGGCTTTCCCATGACATCCCCATCTCTCTCTGTCTCTTTCTCTCTCACTCCTCTCCTCTTTAAAGATTCCTGAAAGAGTTATGTCTTTGACCGAGTTTCTGGTCGCCTCTTTGTTGTATCCCCGTACACAGCCTGAAGACCCACTCTCTCCATCTCACCCTGGCTCCCACCACCCATATTGCCCTTCACACCCAACAGCCAAATTAAACTGGGGACTCGCGGAGGCTGAAGATCCGGAACAGAAACGCGGCGATTGCTGGAGAAACTCAGCAGGTCCGGCAGCGTCCGTGGAGAGAGAAAGACAGAGGATCACGTTTTGAGTCCAGAACCCGACTTGAAAACGTGAACATTTCGATCTTTGGGTCGGAAAATGCTTTTATTCATTTCTGGGGTGTGCGCATCCCTGACTGGACCCAGTACTTATTGTCTCATCCCTAATTGCCCCCCTTGAGAAAGTGGGGGGGGTGAGCGGCCATCTTGAACCACTGCAGTCCTTGTGCTGTGGGTTAGACCCACAATGCACTGGGGGAGGGAGTTCCAGGATTCTGACACAAGGAGCAGCAGATACATTCCCAAGTCGGGATGGGGAGCGGTGGGAACTTGCAGGGAGGGGGGTGGTGTTCCCCATGTATCTGCTGCCCCTTGTCCTTCCAGACGGTGGTGGGTTTGGAAGGTGCTGCCTGAGGAGCCTCGGGGAGTTGCTGCAGTGCGTCTTGTAGATGGTACACACTGCTGCTACTGAGCATCAGGGGGTGGGGAGGGATACAAACGCAGGGGTTAGTGTGGTGGGACAGTGGTTAGCGCTGTTGCCTCACAGCACCAGAGACCCGGGTTCAATCCCACCCTCAGGCAGCTGCCTGTGTGGAGTTAGCACATTTTCCCCGTTTCTGCATGGATTTCCTCTGAGTGCTCCGGTTTCCTCCCACAGTCCAAACATGTGTAGGTTAGGGTGGATTGGCTATGCTAAATTGTCCCATAGTGCCCAGGGATGTGCAGGTTAGGGTGGATTGGCCATGCTAAATTGTCCCATAGTGCCCAGGGATGTGCAGGTTAGGGTGGATTGGCCGTGCTAAATTGTCCCATAGTGCCCAGGGATGTGCAGGTTAGGGTGGATTGGCCGTGCTAAATTGTCCCATAGTGCCCTGGGATGCGCAGGTTAGGGTGTATTGGCCGTGCTAAATTGTCCCGTAGTGCCCAGGGATGTGCAGGTTAAGGTGGACTGGCCGTGCTACATTGTCCCATAGTGCCCAGGGATGTGCAGGTTAGGGTGAATTGGCCGTGCTAAATTGTCCCATAGTGCCCAGGGATGTGCAGGTTAGGGTGGAATGGCCGTGCTAAATTGTCCCATAGTGCCCAGGGATGTGCAGGTTAGGGTGGATTGGCCGTGCTAAATTGTCCCATAGTGCCCAGGGATGTGCAGGTTAAGGTGGACTGGCCGTGCTACATTGTCCCATAGTGCCCAGGGATGTGCAGGTTAGGGTGAATTGGCCGTGCTAAATTGTCCCATAGTGCCCAGGGATGTGCAGGTTAGGGTGAATTGGCCGTGCTAAATTGTCCCATAGTGCCCAGGGATGTGCAGGTTAGGGTGGATTGGCCGTGCTAAATTGTCCCATAGTGCCCAGGGATGTGCAGGTTAGGGTGGATTGGCCGTGCTAAATTGTCCCATAGTGCCCAGGGATGTGTAGGTTAGGGTGGATTGGCCGTGCTAAATTGTCCCATAGTGCCCAGGGATGTGCAGGTTAGGGTGGATTGGCCGTGCTAAATTGACCCATAGTGCCCAGGGATGTGTGGGTTAGGGTGGCTTGGCCGTGCTAAATTGTTAAATTGCTAAATTTCCCAAAATACTTTGCATTTATCTAAATTAAACCCCATCTGCCACTCCTCAGCCCATTGGCCCATCTGATCAGGGTCCCGTTGTAATCTGAGGTAACCTTCTTCGCTGTCCACTACCCCTCCAATTTTGGTGTCATCTGCAAACTTACTAACTGTACCTCTTATGCTCGCATCCAAATCATTGATATCAGTCCTGTTGAGTAAAGTGTTTGGTAACATCATTGTTCACGAGTGTGAATATTACACACTGCACAATCAGCTCTTGGTGATATTCAGTCTCCTTTCTGATTCCTGGCCAGATTCAGGAAAGATTTACAAGGATGTTGGCTGGGGTTGGAGGGTTTGAGCTACAGGGAGAGGCTGAACAGGCTGGGGCTGTTTTCCCTGGAGCGTCGGAGGCTGAGGTCACGGTGACGTTATAGAGGTTTATAAAATCATGAGGGGCATCGATAGGGTAAATAGGCAAGGTTTTTTTCCCTGGGGTGGGGAGGCATGGAGAGTCGAGGGCATGGGTTTGAAATGAGAGAGGAAAAATTTAAAAGGGACCCCAGGGTCATGCAGAGGGTGGTGCGTGTGTGGAATGAGCTGCCAGAGGAAGTGGTGGAGGCTGGTACAATGACAACATTTAAAAGGCATATTGATGGGGACAGGAATAGGAAGGGTTTGGAGGGATATGGGCCAAGTGCTGGCAAATGGGGCTAGATTAGGTTGGGATATCTGGTCGGCATGGACGGGTTGGGCCGAAGGGTCTGTTTCCGTGCTGTACATCTCTATGACTGAGCATGCACTCTATGATCTCTGAGTGCTCTGACGAATCAAAGCCAGTCAGCGATATGGAAAGCAAGCCACCTTCATTTCCGATTAGAGTTTATTGACGACACAGTCTTACAGCTCATTTCACATCCCCTACCCGGAGAAGTTCCCTCAATTCAGGCAATTACTAACTGCTGCACGTTTTGTCTTAGCCTTAACCAAAGGCAGAACAAACTCCATCAAATCCTCCTGTTTCCTACAAGTTTAAGCTTTTGATGTCAACGTTTATAAAACCTTTTGTAACGGATCAGCATATGGAGGATAGTGGGCTAGTATAGGTCAGGTGGGCTTGGATCGGCGCAACATCGAGGGCCGAAGGGCCTGTACTGCGCTGTATTTTTCTATGTTTCTATGTTCTAAAACTAATCGGACAAAAACCAAAACGCGTGTCGCTTTTCTGTGAAATCTGTCAACAAAATTCACCGTTCTGTCAAAACGAAAAAAAAATCTTCCTCTCCGCACGGAGAAAATAATTACAAAGCAATTGAGGAATAAATTAGAACCTTTTGCCGTAATCTTGCAACACAATATTCGGCATCAATAATCTATTTTCTCGACAAAACGCATCCCCTCTCTGAGGTCATCCTAATGGTTTCTTGAAGCAGTGTCTCTCTTTGTCGAACAGATTGGCAACTGGTCAATCCATTTTGTTTGAGAGAACCTTTCTCATTCCAACTTCACCTTCACGTGGACTCCTTTATCTCTCTGACACCTTTCGTTAAATACGTTTTGCCCTGAAGGAAATTATTACCCAATAATATCAGCATTTCTCTTAGACTGTGCCTTGGAAAAGATCTTTCCTCCAGGATATCAGGCAATATTCCTATCTATTGCTTTGTGTTTCTGTATCTAAAGTACTCCTAAGTGCTCTTTCATAGACCTTTTTACAGAGGCACCCACAGAAAGCATATTCTCCGGATACATCACGGCCTGGTACGCCAACCGCCCTGCCCAGGACTGTGAGAGACTCCAGGGAGCTGTGAACACAGCCCAGTCCCTCCCCAACCTTCCATCCACCGACTCCATCTACACTCCCCACTGCCCTCGGGAAGGCAGCCGACATCATCAGAGACCCCTCCCACCCCGGTTATAATCTCTCCCAGCCTCTTCCCTCAGGCAGGAGGGACAAAAGCTCAAACACACGGTCCGACAGATTCAAGGACAGCTTCTTCCCCGCTGTTACCAGCCTCATGAACGGGCCATCTCCAATTTTAAATCGAATGTTGATCTCGCTCCCTGTGCACTTTTGTGCATCTGTAACACTGTTCGGATCTATCACCCTTTGATCTGCCGGTACTGCAACATGTCTCACTGTCCCTAGGGCTGCACGGTCGCTCAGTGGTTAGCAATGCTCTCTCAAGGCGCAAGGGACACAGGTTCAATTCCCGCCTCGGGTAAATGTCTGTGTGGGGTTTGCATATTCTCTCTGCGTGAGGTTTCCTCTGGGTGCTCCTGTTTCCTCCCACGTTCCAAAAGATGTGCAGGTTAGGGTGGCATTGGCCGTGTTAAATTGTCCCATAGTGCCCAGGGATGTGCAGGTTAGGGTGGATTGGCCGTGCTAAATTGTCCCATAGTGCCCAGGGATGTGCAAGTTAGGGTGGATTGGCCATGCTGAATTGTCCTATAGTGCCCAGGGATGTGCAGGTTAGGGTGGATTGGCCGTGCTAAATTGTCCCATAGTGCCCAGGGATGTGCAGGTTAGGGTGGATTGGCCGTGTTAAATTGTCCCATAGTATCCAGGGATGTGCAGGTTAGGGTGGCATTGGCCATGCTAAATTGTCCCATAGTGCCCAGGGCTGTGCAGGTTAGGGTGGATTGACCATGCTAAATTGTCCCATAGTGCCCAGGGCTGTGCAGGTTAGGGTGGATTGACCATGCTAAATTGTCCCATAGTGCCCAGGGATGTGCAGGTTCGGGTGGCATTGGCCATGCTAAATTGTCCCATAGTGTCCAGGGATGTGCAGGTTAGGGTAGATTGGCCGTGCTAAATTGTCCCATAGTGCCCAGGGATGTGCAGGTTAGGGTGGATTGGCCATGCTGAATTGTCCCATAGTGCCCAGGGATGTGCAGGTTAGGGTGGATTGGCCATGCTGAATTGTCCCATAGTGCCCAGGGATGTGCAGGTTAGGGTGGATTGGCCGTGTTAAATTGTCCCATAGTGCCCAGGGATGTGCAGGTTAGGGTGGATTGGCCGTGTTAAATTGTCCCATAGTGCCCAGGGATGTGCAGGTTAGGGTGGATTGGCCGTGCTAAATTGTCCCATAGTGCCCAGGGATGTGCAGGTTAGGGTGGATTGGCCGTGCTAAATTGTCCCATAGTGTCCCAGGGATGTGCAGGTTAGGGTGGATTGGCCTAGGGTGGATTGGATTAGGCAGGTAGATGTTACATGGTGGTCTTTCCCCACCGCGCCTTGGCGGCAACTGCCCCGAGCTTCAGCGCGTCCCTCAACACGTAGTCCTGGACCTTGGAATGTGCCAGTCTGCAACACTCAGTCGGGGTCAACTCCTTCAGCTGGAAGATCAACAGGTTTCAGACCACCCAGAGAGCGTCCTTCACCGAGTTGATGATCCTCCAGGCGCAGTTGATGTTTGTCTCGGTGTGCGTCCCGGGGAACAGGCCGTAGAGCACGGAGTCCTGCATCATGGCACTGCTCGGGACGAACCTCGACAAACACCACTGCATTCCTCTCCAGACTTCCTCTGCATAGGCACATTCCAGAAGGAGGTGTGTGACAGTCTCTTCACCCCCGCAGCCTCTTCGAGGGCAGCGTGCGGTGCGGCTGAGAGTCAGGGCGTGCATAAAGGATCTCACAGGTAGAGCCCTTCTCACCACCAGCCAAGCCATGTCTTGGTGCTTGTTGGAAAGTTCTGGCGATGAGGCATTCTGCCAAGTTGCTTTGACAGTCTGCTCAGGGAACCGCTCGACAGGATCCGCCCTCTCCTTTTCCCGAAGGGTCTCGAGGACACTACGTGCTGACCACTTCCTGATGGACTTGTGGTCAAAGGTGTTTCTCTTCAGAAATTTCTCCACGAAGGACAGGTGATATGGAACGGTCCAACTACTCGGAGCGTTCCGCAGCAGCGAGGCCAGGCCCACCCTTCGCAACACCGGGGACTGGTAGAACCTCAGTACGTAGTGACACTTGGTGTTTGCGTACCGGGGATCCACGCACAGCTTGATGCAGCCACACACAAAGGTGGCCATCAGGGCGAGGGTGGCATTGGGAGTGTTTTTTTCCCCCATGGCACCGGTCTTTGTACATGGTGTCTCTTCGGACCCGGTCCATCTTTGATCTCCACATGAAGTGGAAGATGGCCCAGGTGACTGCGGCCGCACAGGTTCTGGGGATAGGCCAGGCCTGTGCCACATACAACAATACTGAGAGTACCTCGCACCTGATGACCAGGTTTTTCCCCGCGATGGAGAGCGACCGTTGCTCCCATCTGCCTAGTTTCTGTCTCATCTTCCTGATCCGCTCCTCCCAGGTCTTGGCGCACTCTCCAGCCCCCCCGAACCAAATACCCAGCACCTTCAGGTGGTCGGTCCTGACAGTGAAGGGGATCGAGGATTGGTCGGCCCAGTTCCCGAAGAGCATGGCCTCGCTCTTGCCTCGGTTTACCTTGGCCCCCGAGGCCCGTTCGAACTGGTCACAAATGCACATGAGTCTGCGCACGGACAGCGGATCCGAGCAGAAAACGGCGACGTCATCCATGGACAGAGAGGCCTTAACCTGCAGGCCCCCGCTGCCCGGAATAGTCACCCCTCTCAGGCTCGCATCCTTCCTGATGGATTTGGCAAATGGCTCTATGCAGCACACAAACAAGGCAGGAGAGAGAGGGCAGCCCTGCCTGACTCCAGATCTGACTGGGAAGCTATCTGATTCCCACCCATTGATTGAGACTGCACTGACAATGTTGGTGTAGAGCAGTCTGATCCAATTGCAGATTCCCTCCCCAAAGCCCATTTTGGAGAAAACATCTCTCATGTACCTGTGTGATATCCTGTCAAAGGCTTTCTCCTGGTCCAGGCTGATGAGGCAGGTGTCCACCCCCCTGTCCTGCACGTAGGCGATTGTATCCCTGAGGAGTGCAAGACTCTCAGAGATCTTCCTGCCCAGTACAGCACAGGTTTGGTCGGGGTGGATAGTGCCCAGGGATGTGCAGGTTAGGGTGGATTGGCCGTGCTAAATTGTCCCATAGTGTCCAGGGATGTGCAGGTTAGGGTGGATTGGCCGTGCTAAATTGTCCCATAGTGTCCAGGGATGTGCAGGTTAGGGTGGATTGGCCGTGCTAAATTGTCCCATAGTGCCCAGGGATGTGCAGGTTAGGGTGGATTGGCCGTGCTAAATTGTCCCATAGTGTCCAGGGATGTGCAGGTTAGGGTGGATTGGCCGTGCTAAATTGCCCCATAGTGCCCAGGGATGTGCAGGTTAGGGTGGATTTTTTTAATTTCAAAAATATACTTTATTCATAAAATATTCATAAAATAATTTGATACACTGTACATTAGGTAATGCCATACATATTTCCACATTTACATACACAGCTCCGAATTTTTCATTATTACATACAGGTCTGTGCATTTCTCACTCATATATTGAGCTGATGGGTCAGCAGAGCCCAAATGACTGCGTGGGCCCCCTGTTCTTCTTAGACAGGTAGATGTTACACGGTGGTCTTTCCCCACCGCGCCTTGGCGGCAGCTGCCCCACGCTTCAGCGCGTCCCTCAACACGTAGTCCTGGACCTTGGAATGTGCCAGTCTGCAACACTCAGTCGGGATCAACTCCTTCAGCTGGAAGATCAACAGGTTTCAGACCACCCAGAGAGCATCCTTCACCGAGTTGATGATCCTCCAGGCACAGTTGATGTTCGTCACGGTGTGCGTCCCGGGGAACAGGCCGTAGAGCACGGAGTCCCGCGTCACGGCGCTGCTCGGGACGAACCTCGACAAACACCACTGCATTCCTCTCCAGACTTCCTCTGCATAGGCACATTCCAGAAGGCCGTGTGTGACAGTCTCGTCCTCCCCGCAGCCGCTTCGAGGGCAGCGTGCGGTGCGGCTGAGAGTCCGGGCGTGCATAAAGGATCTCACAGGTAGAGCCCTTCTCACCACCAGCCAAGCCATGTCTTGGTGCTTGTTGGAAAGTTCTGGCGATGAGGCATTCTGCCAAGTTGCTTTGACAGTCTGCTCAGGGAACCGCTCGACAGGATCCGCCCTCTCCTTTTCCCGAAGGGTCTCGAGGACACTACGTGCTGACCACTTCCTGATGGACTTGTGGTCAAAGGTGTTTTTCTTCAGAAATTTCTCCACGAAGGACAGGTGGTACGGAACGGTCCAACTACTCGGAGCGTTCCGCGGCAGCGAGGCCAGGCCCATCCTTCGCAACACCGGGGACAGGTAGAACCTCAGTACGTAGTGACACTTGGTGTTTGCGTATCGGGGATCCACGCACAGCTTGATGCAGCCACACACAAAGGTGGCCATCAGGGTGAGGGTGGCATTGGGAGTGTTTTTTCCCCCATTGCACCAGTCTTTGTACATGGTGTCTCTTCGGACCCGGTCCATCTTTGATCTCCACATGAAGTGGAAGATGGCCCGGCTGACTGCGGCAGCACAGGTTCTGGGGATAGGCCAGGCCTGTGCCACATACAACAATACTGAGAGTACCTCGCACCTGATGACCAGGTTTTTCCCCGCGATGGAGAGCGACCGTTGCTCCCATCTGCCTAGTTTCTGTCTCATCTTCCTGATCCGCTCCTCCCAGGTCTTGGCGCACGCCCCAGCTCCCCCGAACCAAATACCCAGCACCTTCAGGTGGTCAGTCCTGACAGTGAAGGGGATATAGGATTGGTCGGCCCAGTTCCCGAAGAGCATGGCCTTGCTCTTGCCTCGGTTTACCTTGGCCCCCGAGGCCCGTTCGAACTGGTCACAGATGCACAGGAGTCTGTGCACGAACAGCGGATCCGAGCAGAAAGCGGCGACGTCATCCATGGACAGAGAGGCCTTAACCTGCAGGCCCCCGCTGCCAGGAATAGTCACCCCTCTCAGGCTCGCATCCTTCCTGATGGATTCGGCAAATGGCTCTATGCAGCACACAAACAAGGCAGGAGAGAGAGGGCAGCCCTGCCTGACTCCAGATCTGACTGGGAAGCTATCTGATTCCCACCCATTGATTGAGACTGCACTGACAATGTTGGTGTAGAGCAGTCTGATCCAATTACAGATTCCCTCCCCAAAGCCCATTTTGGAGAGGACATCCCTCATATATGTATGCGATATCCCGTCAAAGGCTTTCTCCTGGTCCAGACTGATCAGGCAGGCGTCCACCCCCCTGTCCTGCACGTAGGCGATCGTATCCCTGAGGAGTGCGAGACTCTCAGCGATCTTCCTGCCCGGTACAGCACAGGTTTGGTCGGGGTGGATAGTGTCCAGGGATGTGCAGGTTAGGGTGGATTGGCCGTGCTAAATTGTCCCATAGTGTCCCAGGGATGTGCAGGTTAAGGTGGATTGGCCGTGCTAAATTGTCCGATAGTGCCCAGGGATGTGCAGGTTAAGGTGGATTGGCCGTGCTAAATTGTCCCATAGTGCCCAGGGATGTGCAGGTTAGGGTGGATTGGCCGTGCTAAATTGTCCCATAGTGTCCAGGGATGTGCAGGTTAGGGTGGATTGGCTGTGCTAAATTGTCCTATAGTGCCCAGGGATGTGTGGGTTAGGGTGGATTGGCCGTGCTAAATTGTCCCACAGTGCCCAGGGATGTGCAGGTTAGGGTGGATTGGCTGTGCTAAATTGTCCCATAGTGCCCAGGGATGTGCAGGTTAGGGTGGATTGGCCGTGCTAAATTGTCCTATAATGCCCAGGGATGTGCAGGTTAGGGTGGATTGGCCGTGCTACATTGTCCCATAGTGTCCAGGGATGAGCAGGTTAGAGTGGATTGGCCGTGCTAAATTGTCCTATAATGCCGAGGGATGTGCAGGTTAGGGTGGATTGGCCGTGCTAAATTGTCCCATAGTGTCCAGGGATGTGCAGGTTAGGGTGGATTGGCCGTGCTAAATTGTCCCATAGTGCCCAGGGATGTGCAGGTTAGGGTGGATTGGCCGTGCTACATTGTCCCATAGTGTCCAGGGATGAGCAGGTTAGGGTGGATTGGCCGTGCTAAATTGTCCTATAATGCCGAGGGATGTGCAGGTTAGGGTGGATTGGCCGTGCTAAATTGTCCCATCGTGCCCAGGGATGTGCAGGTTAGGGTGGATTGGCTGTGCTAAATTGTCCCATAGTGTCCAGGAATGTGCAGGTTAGGGTGGATTGGCCGTGCTAAATTGTCCTATAATGCCGAGGGATGTGCAGGTTAGTGTGGATTGGCCGTGCTAAATTGTCCCATAGTGTCCAGGGATGTGCAGGTTAGGGTGGATTGGCCATGCTATATTGTCCCGTAGTGCCCAGGGATGTACAGGTTAGGGTGGATTGGCTGTGCTAAATTGTCCCATAGTGTCCAGGATTGTGCAGGTTAGGGTGGATTAGAGTCATTGAGATGTACAGCATGGAAACAGACCCTTCGGTCCAACCAGATTTTCCGATCTGATATCCCAACCCAATCTAGTCCCATTCCCCAGCACTTAGCCCATATCCCTCCAAACCCTTCCTATTCACCTCCCCATCCAGATGCCTTTTAAATGTTGTCATTGTACCAGCCTCCACCACTTCCTCTGGCAGCTCATTTCACACACACCACCCTCTGAGTGAAAAAGTTGCCCCTTACGTCTCTTTTGTATCTTTCCCCTCTCACCCTCAACCTATGCCCCTCTAGTTCTGGACTCCCCCACCCCAGGGAAAAGACTTTGTCTATTTCCCCTATCCATGCCCCTCATGATTTTATAAACCTCTATACGGTCACCCCTCAGCCTCCGACGCTCCAGGGAAAACAGCCCCAGCCTGTTCAGCCTCTCCCTGTAGCTCAAACCCTCCAACCCTGGCAACATCCTTGTAAATCTTTTCTGAACCCTTTCAAGTTTCGCAAAATCTTTCCGATAGGAAGGAGACCAGAATTGCACGCAATATTCCAACAGTGGCCTAACCAATGTTCTGTGTAACTTCAACACGATCTCCCAACTCCTGTACTCAATACTCTGACCAATAAAGGAAAGCATATCAAATTGGCCGTGCTAAATTGCCCAGAGTGTTAGGTGCATTAGTCAGAGGGAAATGGGTCTGGGTGGGTTACTCTTCGGAGGGTTGGTGTGGACTTGTTAGGCCGAAGGGCCTGTTTCCACACTGCAGGGAATCTAATTTAAAATGTAACAACAATAAATCAAATCATAGCATTAGTGAAAATGATTCATTTCATGTTATCTGAATTAATTGGGGCTGGAAGCCTGAATTTCTCTGAATTTAATTTTTTAAAATCTCTTATTTGAGCTCAGTACCTTTTCAAAATGGCACTCCATTCCAATAGGTCACAACCAGCATTGGGTCGAATTCAGGATGGACAATCGATTCGACTGATTAATCAAACTTTATAAACTGCAACTAAATCAGACAGTGCTGGGGAAACAGAGTTTGTGTTTGACCGAACTCTTTGCGTCTTGTATATTGGATCCACTTTCAGCGAGAACCTGGCCTGATTTTACTGGGATGTGATCGACTTGGTCCAAGTAAGATCATCGATCTACATCACTCCCAGTTGGTTCGGCTTGATATCCAATGCAATATATTCAAAACCCCTGAAAATCTCACCACCAATTCTAAACTCCCTTTTTAAATCGATGATGTGCTATTTGAATACTGCAGAACCTCGCCAATGAATGTGCATCATAAAGTTGCCCACCAGTTTCTATCTATGGAATACTTCTGGATCTATTTTTAGCTGATGTTTGCTTTAGCCAGCCGGTCCTAACTGAGAAATGCCACATTCTGTCTGTTTGCTTCATCCTGTGTAGATAGATACTTCCTCTCAATATCTCCTACTTCTTCAAGTGGTTTCAAAGGTGTTGGACATTGCCAGGGTTGGAGGGTTTGAGCTACAGGGAGAGGCTGAACAGGCTGGGGCTGTTTTCCCTGGAGTGTCGGAGGCTGAGGGGGGACCTTATAGAGGTTTACAAAATCATGAGGGGTATGGATAGGGTAAATAGGCAAAGCCTTTTCCCTGGGGTGGGGGAGTCCAGAGCTAGAGGGGCATAGATTTAGGGTGAGAGGGGGAAGGTATAAAAGGGACCTGAGGGGCAACTTTCCCCAGGGTGGGTGAGGAGCATGGGTTTAAGGTGAGAGGGGAAACATTTAAAAGAGATCTGAGGGGCAACTTTTTCACCCAGAGGGTGGTGCGTGTGTGGAATGAGCTGCCAGAGGAAGTGATGGAGGATGGTACAATGACAAGATTTAAGAGGCATTTGGATGGAGACATGAATAGGAAGGGTTTAGAGGGATATGGGCCAAGTGCTGGGAAACGGGACTAGATTAATTTCGGATACCTGGTCGAGTTGGACCGAAGGGTCTGTTTCCCTGCTGCACAGCTCAGTGACTCGGTGTATCCATGGAAACGTGGCCAAAGGAGCCGAGAAGGTTTTCAAGATCCATTTTCCAGGGGCAGGGAATCTCCTGTCACAAGTGGGTTTCTTCGCAATCTCGGCCTACAGGTTGGATTAACCTTCAGGGAACAGTTTTCACATGGACGTGCGTCTGCCTGTCTGGAAGGCCTTGCGGTGAGGTGAGATGCTGACAGTGTAGGCCCCAGTCTACACTCTTATTGCGGTACACCCCCTCCTTCTCTACGGGGCGGCACGGTGGCTCGGTGGTTAGCGCTGCTGCCTCACAGCGCCAGAGACCCGGGTTCAATTCCCACCCTCGGGCATATTCTCCCCGTGTCGGCGTGGGCTTCCTCCGGGTGGTCTGGTTTCCCCCCACAGTCCAAAGGTGTGCGGGTTGGGGTGGATTGGCCGTGCTAAATTGTCCCATAGTGCCCAGGGATGTGCAGGTTAGGGTGGATTGGCTGTGCTAAATTGTCCCATAGTGTCCAGGGATGTGCAGGTTAGGGTGGATTGGCTGTGCTAAATTGTCCCATAGTGTCCAGGGATGTGCAGGTTAGGGTGGATTGGCCGTGCTAAATTGTCCCATAGTGCCCAGGGATGTGCAGGTTAGGGTGGATTGGCCGTGCTAAATTGTCCCATAGTGCCCAGGGATGTGCAGGTTAGGGTGGATTGGCTGTGCTAAATTGTCCCATAGTGTCCAGGGATGTGCAGGTTAGGGTGGATTGGCTGTGCTAAATTGTCCCATAGTGTCCAGGGATGTGCAGGTTAGGGTGGATTGGCCGTGCTAAATTGTCCTATAATGCCCAGGGATGTGCAGGTTAGGGTGGATTGGCCGTGCTAAATTGTCCTATAATGCCCAGGGATGTGCAGGTTAGGGTGGATTGGCTGTGCTAAATTGTCCCATAGTGTCCAGGGATGTGCAGGTTAGGGTGGATTGGCCGTGCTAAATTGTCCTATAATGCCCAGGGATGTGCAGGTTAGGGTGGATTGGCTGTGCTAAATTGTCCCATAGTGTCCAGGGATGTGCAGGTTAGGGTGGATTGGCCGTGCTAAATTGTCCCATAGTGCCCAGGGATGTGCAGGTTAGGGTGGATTGGCCGTGCTAAATTGTCCCATAGTGTCCAGGGATGTGCAGGTTAGGGTGGATTGGCCGTGCTAAATTGTCCTATAATGCCCAGGGATGTGCAGGTTAGGGTGGATTGGCCGTGCTAAATTGTCCCATAGTGTCCAGGGATGTGCAGGTTAGGGTGGATTGGCCGTGCTAAATTGTCCCATAGTGTCCAGGGATGTGCAGGTTAGGGTGGATTAGAGTCATTGAGATGTACAGCATGGAAACAGACCCTTCGGTCCAACCAGATTTTCCGATCTGATATCCCAACCCAATCTAGTCCCATTTCCCAGCACTTGGCCCATATCCCTCCAAACCCTTCCTATTCATGTCCCATCCAGATGCCTTTTAAATGTTGTCATTGTACCAGCCTCCACCACTTCCTCTGGCAGCTCATTTCACACACGTACCACCCTCTGAGTGAAAAAGTTGCCCCTTATGTCTCTTTTGTATCTTTCCCCTCTCACCCTCAACCTATGCCCTCTAGTTCTGGACTCCCCCACCCCAGGGAAAAGACTTTGTCTATTTCCCCTATCCATGCCCCTCATGATTTTATAAACCTCTATACGGTCACCCCTCAGCCTCCGACGCTCCAGGGAAAACAGCCACAGCCTGTTCAGCCTCTCCCTGTAGCTCAAACCCTCCAACCCTGGCAACATCCTTGTAAATCTTTTCTGAACCCTTTCAAGTTTCGCAAAATCTTTCCGATAGGAAGGAGACCAGAATTGCACACAATATTCCAACAGTGGCCTAACCAATGTTCTGTGTAACTTCAACACGATCTCCCAACTCCTGTACTCAATACTCTGACCAATAAAGGAAAGCATATCAAATTGGCCGTGCTAAATTGCCCAGAGTGTTAGGTGCATTAGTCAGAGGGAAATGGGTCTGGGTGGGTTACTCTTCGGAGGGTTGGTGTGGACTTGTTAGGCCGAAGGGCCTGTTTCCACACTGTAGGGAATCTAATTTAACATGTAACAACAATAAATCAAATCATAGCATTAGTGAAAATGATTCATTTCATGTTATCTGAATTAATTGGGGCTGGAAGCCTGAATTTCTCTGAATTTAATTTTTTAAAATCTCTTATTTGAGCTCAGTACCTTTTCAAAATGGCACTCCATTCCAATAGGTCACAACCAGCATTGGGTCGAATTCAGGATGGACAATCGATTCGACTGATTAATCAAACTTTATAAACTGCAACTAAATCAGACAGTGCTGGGGAAACAGAGTTTGTGTTTGACCGAACTCTTTGCGTCTTGTATATTGGATCCACTTTCAGCGAGAACCTGGCCTGATTTTACTGGGATGTGATCGACTTGGTCCAAGTAAGATCATCGATCTACATCACTCCCAGTTGGTTCGGCTTGATATCCAATGCAATATATTCAAAACCCCTGAAAATCTCACCACCAATTCTAAACTCCCTTTTTAAATCGATGATGTGCTATTTGAATACTGCAGAACCTCGCCAATGAATGTGCATCATAAAGTTGCCCACCAGTTTCTATCTATGGAATACTTCTGGATCTATTTTTAGCTGATGTTTGCTTTAGCCAGCCGGTCCTAACTGAGAAATGCCACATTCTGTCTGTTTGCTTCATCCTGTGTAGATAGATACTTCCTCTCAATATCTCCTACTTCTTCAAGTGGTTTCAAAGGTGTTGGACATTGCCAGGGTTGGAGGGTTTGAGCTACAGGGAGAGGCTGAACAGGCTGGGGCTGTTTTCCCTGGAGTGTCGGAGGCTGAGGGGGGACCTTATAGAGGTTTACAAAATCATGAGGGGTATGGATAGGGTAAATAGGCAAAGCCTTTTCCCTGGGGTGGGGGAGTCCAGAGCTAGAGGGGCATAGATTTAGGGTGAGAGGGGGAAGGTATAAAAGGGACCTGAGGGGCAACTTTCCCCAGGGTGGGTGAGGAGCATGGGTTTAAGGTGAGAGGGGAAACATTTAAAAGAGATCTGAGGGGCAACTTTTTCACCCAGAGGGTGGTGCGTGTGTGGAATGAGCTGCCAGAGGAAGTGATGGAGGATGGTACAATGACAAGATTTAAGAGGCATTTGGATGGAGACATGAATAGGAAGGGTTTAGAGGGATATGGGCCAAGTGCTGGGAAACGGGACTAGATTAATTTCGGATACCTGGTCGAGTTGGACCGAAGGGTCTGTTTCCCTGCTGCACAGCTCAGTGACTCGGTGTATCCATGGAAACGTGGCCAAAGGAGCCGAGAAGGTTTTCAAGATCCATTTTCCAGGGGCAGGGAATCTCCTGTCACAAGTGGGTTTCTTCGCAATCTCGGCCTACAGGTTGGATTAACCTTCAGGGAACAGTTTTCACATGGACGTGCGTCTGCCTGTCTGGAAGGCCTTGCGGTGAGGTGAGATGCTGACAGTGTAGGCCCCAGTCTACACTCTTATTGCGGTACACCCCCTCCTTCTCTACGGGGCGGCACGGTGGCTCGGTGGTTAGCGCTGCTGCCTCACAGCGCCAGAGACCCGGGTTCAATTCCCACCCTCGGGCATATTCTCCCCGTGTCGGCGTGGGCTTCCTCCGGGTGGTCTGGTTTCCCCCCACAGTCCAAAGGTGTGCGGGTTGGGGTGGATTGGCCGTGCTAAATTGTCCCATAGTGCCCAGGGATGTGCAGGTTAGGGTGGATTGGCTGTGCTAAATTGTCCCATAGTGTCCAGGGATGTGCAGGTTAGGGTGGATTGGCTGTGCTAAATTGTCCCATAGTGTCCAGGGATGTGCAGGTTAGGGTGGATTGGCCGTGCTAAATTGTCCCATAGTGCCCAGGGATGTGCAGGTTAGGGTGGATTGGCCGTGCTAAATTGTCCCATAGTGCCCAGGGATGTGCAGGTTAGGGTGGATTGGCTGTGCTAAATTGTCCCATAGTGTCCAGGGATGTGCAGGTTAGGGTGGATTGGCTGTGCTAAATTGTCCCATAGTGTCCAGGGATGTGCAGGTTAGGGTGGATTGGCCGTGCTAAATTGTCCTATAATGCCCAGGGATGTGCAGGTTAGGGTGGATTGGCCGTGCTAAATTGTCCTATAATGCCCAGGGATGTGCAGGTTAGGGTGGATTGGCTGTGCTAAATTGTCCCATAGTGTCCAGGGATGTGCAGGTTAGGGTGGATTGGCCGTGCTAAATTGTCCTATAATGCCCAGGGATGTGCAGGTTAGGGTGGATTGGCTGTGCTAAATTGTCCCATAGTGTCCAGGGATGTGCAGGTTAGGGTGGATTGGCCGTGCTAAATTGTCCCATAGTGCCCAGGGATGTGCAGGTTAGGGTGGATTGGCCGTGCTAAATTGTCCCATAGTGTCCAGGGATGTGCAGGTTAGGGTGGATTGGCCGTGCTAAATTGTCCTATAATGCCCAGGGATGTGCAGGTTAGGGTGGATTGGCCGTGCTAAATTGTCCCATAGTGTCCAGGGATGTGCAGGTTAGGGTGGATTGGCCGTGCTAAATTGTCCCATAGTGTCCAGGATTGTGCAGGTTAGGGTGGATTAGAGTCATTGAGATGTACAGCATGGCAACAGACCCTTCGGTCCAACCAGATTTTCCGATCTGATATCCCAACCCAATCTAGTCCCATTTGCCAGCACTTGGCCCATATCCCTCCAAACCCTTCCTATTCACCTCCCCATCCAGATGCCTTTTAAATGTTGTCATTGTACCAGCCTCCACCACTTCCTCTGGCAGCTCATTTCACACACACCACCCTCTGAGTGAAAAAGTTGCCCCTTACGTCTCTTTTGTATCTTTCCCCTCTCACCCTCAACCTATGCCCTCTAGTTCAGGACTCCCCCACCCCAGGGAAAAGACTTTGTCTATTTCCCCTATCCATGCCCCTCATGATTTTATAAACCTCTATACGGTCACCCCTCAGCCTCCGACGCTCCAGGGAAAACAGCCCCAGCCTGTTCAGCCTCTCCCTGTAGCTCAAACCCTCCAACCCCGGCAACATCCTTGTAAATCTTTTCTGAACCCTTTCAAGTTTCGCAAAATCTTTCCGATAGGAAGGAGACCAGAATTGCACGCAATATTCCAACAGTGGCCTAACCAATGTTCTGTGTAACTTCAACACGATCTCCCAACTCCTGTACTCAATACTCTGACCAATAAAGGAAAGCATATCAAATTGGCCGTGCTAAATTGCCCAGAGTGTTAGGTGCATTAGTCAGAGGGAAATGGGTCTGGGTGGGTTACTCTTCGGAGGGTTGGTGTGGACTTGTTAGGCCGAAGGGCCTGTTTCCACACTGTAGGGAATCTAATTTAACATGTAACAACAATAAATCAAATCATAGCATTAGTGAAAATGATTCATTTCATGTTATCTGAATTAATTGGGGCTGGAAGCCTGAATTTCTCTGAATTTAATTTTTTAAAATCTCTTATTTGAGCTCAGTACCTTTTCAAAATGGCACTCCATTCCAATAGGTCACAACCAGCATTGGGTCGAATTCAGGATGGACAATCGATTCGACTGATTAATCAAACTTTATAAACTGCAACTAAATCAGACAGTGCTGGGGAAACAGAGTTTGTGTTTGACCAAACTCTTTGCGTCTTGTATATTGGATCTACTTTCAGCGAGAACCTGGCCTGATTTTACTGGGATGTGATCGACTTGGTCCAAGTAAGATCATCGATCTACATCACTCCCAGTTGGTTCGGCTTGATATCCAATGCAATATATTCAAAACCCCTGAAAATCTCACCACCAATTCTAAACTCCCTTTTTAAATCGATGATGTGCTATTTGAATACTGCAGAACCTCGCCAATGAATGTGCATCATAAAGTTGCCCACCAGTTTCTATCCATGGAATACTTCTGGATCTATTTTTAGCTGATGTTTGCTTTAGCCAGCCGGTCCTAACTGAGAAATGCCACATTCTGTCTGTTTGCTTCATCCTGTGTAGATAGATACTTCCTCTCAATATCCCCTGCTTCTTCAAGTGGTTTCAAAGGTGTTGGACATTGCCAGGGTTGGAGGGTTTGAGCTACAGGGAGAGGCTGAACAGGCTGGGGCTGTTTTCCCTGGAGCGTCGGAGGCTGAGGGGGGACCTTATAGAGGTTTACAAAATCATGAGGGGTATGGATAGGGTAAATAGGCAAAGCCTTTTCCCTGGGGTGGGGGAGTCCAGAGCTAGAGGGGCATAGATTTAGGGTGAGAGGGGGAAGGTATAAAAGGGACCTGAGGGGCAACTTTCCCCAGGGTGGGTGAGGAGCATGGGTTTAAGGTGAGAGGGGAAACATTTAAAAGAGATCTGAGGGGCAACATTTTCACCCAGAGGGTGATGTGTGTATGGAATGAGCTGCCAGAGGAAGTGGTGGAGGATGATACAATGACAAGATTTAAGAGGCATTTGGATGGAGACATGAATAGGAAGGGTTTAGAGGGATATGGGCCAAGTGCTGGGAAATGGGACTAGATTAATTTCGGATACCTGGTCGAGTTGGACCGAAGGGTCTGTTTCCCTGCTGCACAGCTCAGTGACTCGGTGTATCCATGGAAACGTGGCCAAAGGAGCCGAGAAGGTTTTCAAGATCCATTTTCCAGGGGCAGGGAATCTCCTGTCACAAGTGGGTTTCTTCACAATCTCGGCCTACAGGTTGGATTAACCTTCAGGGAACAGTTTCCACATGGACGTGCGTCTGCCTGTCTGGAAGGCCTTGCGGTGAGGTGAGATGCTGACAGTGTAGGCCCCAGTCTACACTCTTATTGCGGTACACCCCCTCCTTCTCTATAGGGCGGCACGGTGGCTCGGTGGTTAGCGCTGCTGCCTCACAGCGCCAGAGACCCGGGTTCAATTCCCACCCTCGGGCAACTGACTGTGTGGAGTTTGCACATTCTCCCCGTGTCGGTGTGGGCTTCCTCCGGGTGCTCTGGTTTCCTCCCACAATCCAAAGGTGTGCGGGTTGGGGTGGATTGGCCTTGCTAAATTGTCCCATAGGGCCCAGGGATGTGCAGGTTAGGGTGGATTGGCCGTGCTAAATTGTCCCATAGGGCCCAGGGATGTGCAGGTTAGGGTGGGTTGGCCGTGCTAAATTGTCCCATAGTGCCCAGGGATGTGCAGGTTAGGGTGGATTGGCCATGCTAAATTGTCCCATAGTGCCCAGGGATGTGCAGGTTAGGGTGGATTGGCTGTGCTAAATTGTCCCATAGTGCTCAGGGATGTGCAGGTTAAGGTGGATTGGCCGTGCTAAATTGTCCCATAGTGTCCAGGGATGTACAGGTTAGGGTGGATTGGCTGTGCTAAATTATCCCATAGTGTCCAGGGATGTACAGGTTAGGGTGGATTGGCTGTGCTAAATTGTCCCATAGTGCTCAGGGATGTGCAGGTTAGGGTGGATTGGCTGTGCTAAATTGTCCCATAGTGTCCAGGGATGTGCAGGTTAGGGTGGATTGGCCGTGCTAAATTGTCCCATAGTGCCCAGGGATGTGCAGGTTAGGGTGGATTGGCCGTGCTAAATTGTCCCATAGTGTCCAGGGATGTGCAGGTTAGGGTGGATTGGCCGTGCTAAATTGTCCCATAGTGCCCAGGGATGTGCAGGTTAGGGTGGATTGGCCGTGCTAAATTGTCCCATAGTGCCCAGGGATGTGCAGGTTAGGGTGGATAGGCCGTGCTAAATTGTCCCATCGTGCCCAGGGATGTGCAGGTTAGGGTGGATTGGCCGTGCTAAATTGTCCCATAGTGTCCAGGGATGTGCAGGTTAGGGTGGATTGGCCGTGCTAAATTGTCCCATAGTGTCCAGGGATGTGCAGGTTAGGGTGGATTGGCCGTGCTAAATTGTCCCATAGTGTCCAGGGATGTGCAGGTTAGGGTGGATTGGCCATGCTAAATTGTCTGTAGTGTTGGGTGGAGGGGTAAATGTAGGGGAATGGGTGGGTTGCGCTTCGGCAGGTCGGTGTGGGCTCATTGGGCCGAAGGACCTGTTGCCACACTGTAAGTAATCTAATCTAATTCCCACCCTCTCCCCTCACCCCACGGCAGGGATTATACACCAGTGGGTGCCTCTTTCTCTCTCAGGACAGTGCAGGCCTGAGGCAACATTTCCTTCGACAGTTCTACAGGAATGCCTATCTGGTATCTAAGCTGAGAGTGGTCCAACCCCGGGGAATCTACTGGGTGGGTCAGCGTGTCAGACATTCAACACACAGTTACAGACTCACGCAGCACGGAAACAGACCCAACACGTCCATGCTGACCAGACATCCTCCATTAATCCAGTCCTATTTACCAGCACTTGGCCCATAAACCCTTCCTATTCATGTCCCGCATCTCGATGCCTTCCAAATTGTACCAGCCTCCACCACTTCCTCTGGCAGCTCCTTCCACACACGCGCCACCCTCTGTGTGAAAAAAGTTGCCTCTTCGGTCCCTTTCCCCTTTCACCCCAAACCTATGCCCCTCTAGTTTTGGTCTCCCCCCCCCCCCCCCCCCCCCCCCCACCCCAGGGAAAAGACCTTGTCTATTCATCCTATCGATGGCCCTCATGATTTTATAAACCTCTATAAGGTCACCCCTTATTATGGGATAAAGTGAGGGCTGCAGATGCTGGAGATCAGAGCTGAAAATGTGTTGCTGGAAAAGCGCAGCAGGTCAGGCAGCATCCAAGGAGCAGGAAGTTCGACATTTCGGGCATAAGCCCTTCATCAGGAATGAGGAAAGTGCGTCCAGCAGGCTAAGATAAAAGGTAGGGAGGAGCCTGCTGGACGCACTTTCCTCATTCCTGAAGAAGGGCTTATCGAGAAACGTCGACTCTCCTGCTCCTTGGACGCTGCCTGACCTGCTGCGCTTTTCCAGCAACACATTTTCAGCTTAGTAACATGGCAGGCAGACTTACTCACCAAAGATATTGAACGCAGTACTGTCAGAGGCGACACAGGGAACAAATTCCGTGATCAAGAGATGTACAGAAGGTGAAACAGTGCTGAGGGAGATCAGCATCCAAAAAATTGGGACATCTTATTGATTCCAATTAGCGCACAGAAAATGTCTGAGTCTCAATTCTAAAGGGGCTGAGAGGGAATTGGGTGTGGAAATTGACAGTCAGTCACCCGTGTGTGTGTGTTTTCAGGTTTCCGAAATAACTCAGGACTGTATTTTAAATCACACGGACACAGGAAAGGAAATGTAATCTCATGGTGAAATGCAGAACTGGGTTCCTTTCCCCATTACAGCGTCTGGTGATTCTCCTGCAGGTGATCCGAGTCAGCACCATCACTGTCAGAGGAGACACTAATCAACCTTCAAGTTTGATTGGAGTTTACTGACAACTAAATAAGGCGCAGGGAGCAGCACTGCAGCCCTGTTCAATTCCAGTAACGCGTTAAAGAGAATTTCTGCCACCTCTCTGCTGCTCATAATCAGTCACACTGCGAAAGAACTGCTGAATCGCCAACCCTGGGCACATCAATCACCACTCCCGAAATCCCTCTGTGTCCAGCACAAGGGCCTGTGGGCAGGGGCTGCCACAGCAATGAATGGGGTGCACTGACCATGACAGGCTGATAGGGTGTGGCGGGGAGAGCCAGCTGTCACTGTCATCTCCGAGTGTATGGGTCACACACACACACACACACAGCGTGATATCTCTCACAGGGACACACAGGGACACACACACAGATACGGGGACACAGACATACAGCGTGATATCTCACATGGGGACACACACAGGGACACACAGGGATACACACACAGCGTGATATCTCACACAGGGACACACAGGGACACACACACAGATACGGGGACACACACGTACACACTCACAGACACACACACACATATACACACACAGCCACGGACACACTCACAGATAGACAGACACATACACACACACAGACATGCACACACACACACACACACACACACACACACACACATTCTATCTCTTACACACACACACTCACAGACACACACGCACATGCACAAAGACACGGACACACACATACACACAGTCAGGCACACACACTGACACGGACACACACATACACACAGTCACAGACACACATACACTGACAGACAGACACACAGACACAGACACATACAGACATGGATACACACAGACAGACACGCACACACACATGGGACACACACAGACACGCACATACACACGAGCACACACAAACACAGACACACATACACCCACACACACATACAGAAAGACATACATATGGACGCACACACATGCACATATGTAAAGACACACATATGGACACACACACACACGCACATATGGAAAGACATACATACGGACACACACTCACACACCCACACAGACAGACAGAAAGACACACACACACGCACACACGTTAATACTCCTTGGAACCACAGCACAGAAGGGGGCCGTTCGGTCCATCTAGTCCATGCTGACACACAGACACCCCGTTGCCCTTTCTAATTCCCACCTTCCTGCCCATGTCTCCCAGCCCTGACAGCATGTCAGGTGTTTGAAAGCGTTTCAGATCTCTGTCTCCAGCACCAACTCTCTGTGTGTACAAAGGCTCTCTCTCTGAGCCCTGGCGCTGGAACTCTCTGCCAAGGGAAACAGGTCCCTCCTGCCTACTCTCTCTCTAATCCTCTCACGATGTTGTATACCTGGATCATGTCACACCCCCCATTTCCTGCTCCAAGAAACCCCACCACCCCAACCTCTCCAGTCTCTCCTCGGAGCGACAATTCTCCAAGCCTCTCTGAGTAAATCTCTGCTGTCTCCCCACAACTTCGGAACTGCACACAGGCCTGACCCATGTCTGTACAGGTTCGCTGCTATACCCCGACTTCTGTCACCTGCACCTCCGCCAGGGAAGGGAGAGCATTACCTTCGTTCTGACCTTACCTAACCCTTGCTGCTTCAGGGACCCGGGCACCTGCACGCCCAGATCGCTCTCCCCTCTCAATATATTCCCGTTTATTGTGCGTTCCCATTCACCGTGTCGCCTCTCCGAATGCGGTACCTCGCGCTTACCAGCGCTGAACACCCACCTGCCACTTTCCTGCCCACCTCCTCCAGCCCCCAGCTCAGCCATCCTCGACAGCGCCCACTGCACGGCCACGTTGGTGTTGGCTGATTGCGTCCAAGTCCGAGGTAAGACGAACAGCGAGGGGGTACCAACACTGATTCCTGCGGAACAACCACCCACTCGCAAGAGCGACCATTAACTATTACTCCTGGTTTCCCGTTACTTTGGATCCAATTATCCCGTGGGATTTGATTTGGTGGACCTTGTCAAATACATGACTAAAGTCCGCAGCGACAGCATCCACCGCAACACCCTCAGTGACTCTATGCATCACGTCCTCCAAGTATTCACTCCTACTAAATGATTAACGCTGTGCTTCACCCTGACTGTCCCCATCCAGGCCCTGCCTTTCAGAGTCAGTCTGATCCCTCTGGGTTGATTTGCCCACCATCGGGGTTAGACCAACTGGCCTGTAATCCTTTGACTTTGCCTTCTGCAGAAACCACATTTGCGCTCCTCCAGTCCTCCGGCACCTCACCCACCTCCAGTGAAGATTGAGAGATAGGCCTTGGAGCATCCATTCTCTCCTCCCTGACCTCCTGGGGAACAGCCCGTCCAGCCCTGGCAACGTATCCACTCCCAAGGATTCCAACTCCTCCAACACTTCCTGTTCCATCATAGTTATTTTGTCAATTGGATTACTACATCCACATCGTCCCCCTTTCCTTTGCGAATGGAGAGACAAAAAAGATCATTTAAAGAGAGATTTGTAACTCAGGTTGAGGTTCTGGATGTAGGTTTGCTCGATGAGCTAGAGGGTTCATTTTCAGACGTTTCGTCACCACACGCGGTAACATCTTCAGTGAGTCTCTGGACAACGCACTGCTGATGATTCCTGCTTTCTACTTATATGTTTGGGTTTCTTTGGGTTGATGACGGAACTCTGTCAACAAACGCATTGACTTGGACCCGACTGACCACCCCCCCACCTTGAGAAAAAGAACCGGAAATGGCATCACCACAGGAAATGACATCGCCCAACCCAAAGAAACCCAAACGTATACATCGAAAGCAGGAATCATCAGCAATGCTTTGCCCAGAGGCTCACCGAAGATGTTACCGAGTAGGGCGGCGAAACGTCTGAAATGAACCTTCCAGCTCAGCGAGCCAGCCTGCATCCGGAAATTTATTGAAAATTCTTCCCCAAATTGTCTGCATCTTCGTCAAAATTTCCCTTCTTCATTTCTGATAGCTCATCACCTTTTCCTGAACTATCCTGTAGTCCTTGACCTACGAGTAAAATATCTTTGCGTTTTCCTTTATCTTGCTGGCCAATTTTTTTTCATGACATCCCTTTGATTTCTCTCTCGCTTTTCTCTTTAACGTGATCCGTTACTTCCTGTCCTCCTCTCAGCTATCTGCATTCTTAGGCTTTTATGTGTGAATATTATAATCTTTTTTATCCTCTGTTTAATCTCTCCCCAGTATCTTTTTCGAGGTAACCATTGGGGCTCTAGATTTGGGTCCACCGTTCTTATTTTTGGAAGGGACATACCTGTTTCCTTTTGTCCCGAGGATTTCCCACTGATTTATCCTGTAAGCGGTCAGCCTCAGACAAATCATCTCTCAGATTTGTGAAATTTTGCCCTCTCCTAGTTAGAAACCTCCGGATTTATCCCTGATCTTTTCCATCATAATTCTAAATCGAACCGGATTATGGTCGCTATTCCCAATATGGCCATCCACTGTCTCGACACCGACTTGACCATCCCCACCCCGCCCCAATACAAAAGCAAACTCCTTGCGTTGGGTTTGTCACAAATTAACGCAAACAAAAGGTTTCCTGGAGACAGCACGTGAATCTTTCACCCTCACTGAAGCCCCACACCGGCCACTTGGCTCATCGGGTCCACACCCAGCCACCGAAGAATGTCCCGTCCCAGCACTGTAACCCTGCCTTTCCCAGGGCTGATCCACCCTAACCTGCACATCCCTGGGCACTATGGGACAATTTAGCACGGCCAATCCACCCTAACCTGCACATCCCTGGGCACTATGGGACAATTTAGCACGGCCAATCCACCCTAACCTGCACATCCCTGGGCACTATGGGACAATTTAGCATGGCCAATCCACCCTAACCTGCACATCCCTGGGCACTATGGGACAATTTAGCACGGCCAATCCACCCTAACTTGCACATCCCTGGGCACTATGGGACAATTTAGCACAACCAATCCACCCTAACCTGCACATCCCTGGACACTATGGGACAATTTAGCACGGCCAATCCACCCTAACCTGCACACCTTTGGACTGTGGGAGGAAACCGGAGCACCCGGAGGAAACCCACCCAGACACGGGTAGAATGTGCAAACCCCACACAGACGGTCGCCCGAGAACAGGATCGAACCCGGGTCCCTGGCGCTGTGAGGCAGCAGTGCTAACAACTGAGTCACTGTGTTATTTTTCCAATAACAGCGCCATGTCTGGTCTGAGACCATGCTGTGGTGTGAGATGCATCGATTGGCTCTGTTTCTGCTGCCAAGTTTGAATGCTGTTGGCTGTTCAAGCAGGGGAAAATACGCCTGGAGTATTATGGGCCTGTGGTGGGGTGTGGTTTACTGAGCGAGTTACCCACGATGCCTTGCAGCAATGCACGAATGAACAAATGCGAAGGAACAACGAGCAATTGGCAAGGTACGCGGCCCAATGGCGTTTATTTTAATTCATTGTGTGGGCCCAGCGTTTATTACCCTCTCCCGTCCCTAGTTGACCCCCCTTGAGGAGGTGGGGGTGAGCGGCCATCTTGAACCGCTGCAGTCCGTGTGCTGTAGATTAGACCCACAATGCCCTGGGGCCGATACATTCCCAAGTCGGGATGGGGAGCGGTGGGAACTTGCGGTAGGGGGAGGAGGGGAGGGGTATTCCCATGGATCTGCTGCCCCTTGTCCTTCCAGATGGTGGTGGGTTTGGAAGGCGCTGCTCGAGGAGCCTCGGGGAGTTGCTGTTCCTTGTGTACATGTCAGAGGCCTCAGGATTCTCTCCCACAGTACTGCAGTGTGAGTGACAGCCTTGATTACGGTTTCAGGTCACCGCAGTGCAGACGGAACCACAATGGACCGCAGCACAGTGACTCACAGACACAATAAAACTTCACAGCTATCAATCGATTCGCAGACCCAAACACAATCCCAATGCTCTATGTGGCCACAACGCACTTGAATATCTCATCACCCCTGTTTAATTAATACTGCTTTATCTACATTGTCCAATCCAACACTCCCCAGGACAGGGACAGCACGGGGTTAGATACAGAGTACAGCTCCCTCTACACTGTCCCCCATCAAACACTCCCCAGGACTGGGACAGCACGGGGTTAGATACAGAGTAAAGCTCCCTCTACATTGTCCCCCATCAAACACTCCCCAGGACTGGGACAGCACGGGGTTAGTTACAGAGTAAAGCTCCCTCTATACTGTCCCCATCAAACCCTCCCAGGACTGGGACAGCACGGGGTTAGATACAGAATAAAGCTCCCTCTACACTGTCCCCCATCAAACACTCCCCAGGACTGGGACAGCACGGGGTTAGATACAGAGTAAAGCTCCCTCTACATTGTCCCCCATCAAACACTCCCCAGGACAGGGACAGCACGGGGTTAGTTACAGAGTAAAGCTCCCTCTATACTGTCCCCATCAAACCCTCCCCAGGACAGGGACAGCACGGGGTTAGATACAGAGTAAAGCTCCCTCTATACTGTCCCCCATCAAACACTCCCCAGGACAGGGACAGCACGGGGTTAGATACAGAGTAAAGCTCCCTCTATACTGTCCCCCATCAAACACTCCCCAGGACAGGGACAGCACGGGGTTAGATACAGAGTAAAGCTCCCTCTATACTGTCCCCATCAAACCCTCCCCAGGACAGGGACAGCACGGGGTTAGATACAGAGTAAAGCTCCCTCTACATTGTCCCCCATCAAACACTCCCAGGACAGGGACAGCACGGGGTTAGATACAGAGTAAAGCTCCCTCTACATTGTCCCCCATCAAACACTCCCAGGACAGGGACAGCACAGGGTTAGATACAGAGTAAAGCTCCCTCTACACTGTCCCCATCAAACCCTCCCTGGGACGGTGCCAGGGGATGGCAAGGTGGATGGGGTGGAGGTGGGTTGCGGGCAGCGACTCTGGGATCACAGTGGGTACCTTATGCCCTGGGTGAGGTCAGTCCCAAATGGGGGCTGTGGAGATCAGTGCTCCTTCCCCCTGACTGCAGGGACTAACAGAGTGGGCCAAAGGGCAAAACAGACTGCCAACATATGAAGGACTGCTCCCGGGAGGTGCTGACCTGTGCGCGTTAGTTTACGCGTGCTGCTAAGTAGCCCGTGCTGCAGTGCCATCTGTCAGATCAACGTAGCTGCCACTCGTTTGTACCCACACCTACGTGCAGCCTGAGATCTCACAAGACGATCCCGTGTCACTCAGATGTAACGACAGCGGCCGTTAGATACTCTGCAGTAAATATTTCCCGTTTATTGAGGGTTGTGCTGAGTACCTTTGTGCAGGCATCCTACCCCAGTTGGTGCTAGTACGTGAGACTGATGCCAATAAGAGGGTGGCTTGGTGGCTCAGTGGTTAGCGCTGCTGCCTCACAGCGCCAGGGACCGGGTTCAGTCCCACCCTCAGGTGACTGTCTGTGTGGGGTTTGCACATTCTCCTCCCCGAGTCTGCGCAGGGTTTCCTACGAGTGCTCCGGTTTCCTCCCACAGTCCAAAGATGTGCAGGTTAGGGTGGATTGGCCGTGCTAAATTGTCCCATAGTGCCCAGGGATGTGCAGGTTAGGGTGGATTGGCCGTGCTAAATTGTCCCGTAGTGCCCAGGGATGTGCAGGTTAGGGTGGATTGGCCGTGCTGAATTGTCCCATAGTGCACAGGGATGTGCAGGTTAGGGTGGATTGGCCGTGCTAAATTGCCCCACAGTGCCCAGGGATGTGCAGGTTAGGGTGGATTGGCCGTGCTAAATTGTCCCATAGTGCCCAGGGATGTGCAGGTTAGGGTGGATTGGCCGTCCTAAATTGTCCCATAATGCCCAGGGATGTGCAAGTTAGGATGGATTGGCCGTGCTAAATTGTCCCATAGTGCCCAGGGATGTGCAGGTTAGGGTGTATTGGCCATGCTAAATTGTCCCATAGTGCCCAGGGATGTGCAGGTTAGGGTGGATTGGCTATGCTAAATTGTCCCATAGTGCCCAGGGATGTGCAGGTAAGGGTGGATTGGCCGTGCTAAATTGTCCCATAGTGCCCAGGTATGTGCAGGTTAGGGTGGATTGGCCGTGCTAAATTGTCCCATAGTGCCCAGGGATGTGCAGGTTAGGGTGGATTGGCCGTGCTAAATTGTCCCATAGTGCCCAGGGATGTGCAGGTTAGGGTGGATTGGCCGTGCTAAATTGTCCCATAGTGTCCAGGGATGTGCAGGTTAGGGTGGATTGGCCGTGCTAAGTTGTCCCATAGTGCCCAGGGATGTGCAGGTTAGGGTGGATTGGCTGTGCTAAATTGTCCCATAGTGCCCAGGGATGTGCAGGTTAGGGTGGCATTGGCCGTGCTAAATTGTCCCATAGTGTCCAGGGATGTGCAGGTTAGGTTGGATTGGCCGTGCTGAATTGTCCCATAGTGCCCAGGGATGTGCAGGTTAGGGTGGATTGGCCGTGCTAAATTGTCCCATAGTGTCCAGGGATGTGCAGGTTAGGGTGGATTGGCCGTGCTAAATTGTCCCATAGTGCCCAGGTATGTGCAGGTTAGGGTGGATTGGCCGTGCTAAATTGTCCCATAGTGCCCAGGGATGTGCAGGTTAGGGTGGATTGGCCGTGCTAAATTGTCCCATAGTGCCCAGGGATGTGCAGGTTAGGGTGGATTGGCCGTGCTAAATTGTCCCATAGTGTCCAGGGATGTGCAGGTTAGGGTGGATTGGCCGTGCTAAGTTGTCCCATAGTGCCCAGGGATGTGTAGGTTAGGGTGGATTGGCTGTGCTAAATTGTCCCATAGTGCCCAGGGATGTGCAGGTTAGGGTGGCATTGGCCGTGCTAAATTGTCCCATAGTGTCCAGGGATGTGCAGGTTAGGTTGGATTGGCCGTGCTGAATTGTCCCATAGTGCCCAGGGATGTGCAGGTTAGGGTGGATTGGCCGTGCTAAATTGTCCCATAGTGTCCAGGGATGTGCAGGTTAGGGTGGATTGGCCGTGCTAAATTGTCCCATAGTGCCCAGGGATGTGCAGGTTAGGGTGTATTGGCCGTGCTAAATTGTCCCATAGTGCCCAGGGATGTGCAGGTAAGGGTGGATTGGCCGTGCTAAATTGTCCCATAGTGTCCAGGGATGTACAGGTTAGGGTGGATTGGTCGTGCTAAATTGTCCCGTAGTGCCCAGGGATGTGCAGGTTAGGGTGGATTGGTCATGCTAAATTGTCCGATAGTGCCCAGGGATGTGCAGGTTAGGGTAGATTGACCGTGCTAAATTGCCCCATAGTGCCCAGGCATGTGCAGGTTAGGGTGGATTGGCTGTGCTAAATTGTTCCATAGTGCCCAGGGATGTGCAGGTAAGGGTGGATTGGTCATGCTAAATTGTCCCATAGTGCCCAGGGATGTGCAGGTTAGGGTAGATTGACCGTGCTAAATTGCCCCATAGTGCCCAGGCATGTGCAGGTTAGGGTGGATTGGCCGTGCTAAATTGCCCCATAGTGCCCAGGCATGTGCAGGTTAGGGTGGATTGGCCGTGCTAAATTGTCCCATAGTGCCCAGGGATGTGCAGGTAAGGGTGGATTGGCCGTGCTAAATTGTCCCATAGTGCCCAGGGATGTGCAGGTTAGGGTGGATTAGCCGTGCTAAATTGTCCCATAGTGCCCAGGGATGTGCAGGTTAGGGTGGATTGGCCGTGCTAAATTGTCCCATAGTGCCCAGGGATGTGCAGGTTAGGGTGGATTGGCCGTGCTAAATTGTCCCGTAGTGTCCAGGGATGTGCAGGTTAGGGTGGATTGGCCGTGCTAAATTGTCCCATAGTGCCCAGGGATGTGCAGGTTAGGGTGGATTGATCGTGCTAAATTGCCCCATAGTGCCCAGGGATGTGCAGGTTAGGGTGGATTGGCCGTCCTAAATTGTCCCATAGTGCCCAGGGATGTGCAGGTTAGGGTGGATTGGCCGTGCTAAATTGTCCCATAATGCCCAGGGATGTGCAAGTTAGGGTGGATTGGCCGTGCTAAATTGTCCCATAGTGCCCAGGGATGTGCAGGTTAGGGTGGATTGGCCGTGCTAAGTTGTCCCATAGTGCCCAGGGATGTGCAGGTTAGGGTGGATTGGCCGTGCTAAATTGTCCCATAGTGCCCAGGGATGTGCAGGTTAGGGTGGATTGGCCGTGCTAAGTTGTCCCATAGTGTCCAGGGATGTGCAGGTTAGGTTGGATTGGCCGTGCTAAATTGTCCCATAGTGCCCAGGGATGTGCAGGTTAGGTTGGATTGGCCGTGCTAAATTGTCCCATAGTGCCCAGGGATGTGCAGGTTAGGGTGGATTGGCCGTGCTAAATTGTCCCATAGTGCCCAGGGATGTGCAGGTTAGGGTGGAATGGCCGTGCTAAATTGTCCCATAGTGCCCAGGGATGTGCAGGTTAGGGTGGATTGGCCGTGCTAAATTGTCCCATAGTGTCCAGGGATGTGCAGGTTAGGGTGGATTGGCCATGCTAAATTGTCCCATAGTGCCCAGGGATGAGCAGGTTAGGGCGGATTGGCCGTGCTAAATTGCCCCATAGTGCCCAGGGATGTGCAGGTAAGGGTGGATTGGCCGTGCTAAATTGTCCCATAGTGCCCAGGGATGTGCAGGTTAGGGTGGAATGGCCGTGCTAAATTGTCCCATAGTGCCCAGGGATATGCAGGTTAGGGTGGATTGGCCGTGCTAAATTGCCCCATAGTGCCCAGGGATGTGCAGGTTAGGGTGATATTGGCCGTGCTAAATTGTCCCATAGTATCCAGGGATGTGCAGGTTAGGGCGGATTGGCCGTGCTAAATTGTCCCATAGTGTCCAGGGATGTGCAGGTTTGGGTGATATTGGCCGTGCTAAATTGTCCCATAGTATCCAGGGATGTGCAGGTTAGGGCGGATTGGCCGTGCTAAATTGTCCCGTAGTGCCCAGGGATGTGCAGGGAGTGGTGGAGAGAGCGTGGACACGGTGCTGATCGAGTCAGGGTCGGGGGGGGAGAGGTGCTGCTTTGTCTGTTGTTGGAGCTGCCCTCCATCCAGGGGCAATTGGGGACTATTACCTCAGCCTCCTGATTCGTGCCTTGGGGTGGGGGGAGGTGGGTCAGGAAGTGAGTAACGGCGATTCCCGGCCTCTTCACGTCGCCCCGCCTGTTCGAGTTGAATTTCTGTTCCGTCACTCTCCTGGCTCGGGCCTTGTCAGACAGGCTTTGAGGAGACCCGGGAAATGTGGTACCCATTTACGTTCTTGAAAGCTGGGGATTTCTCCCGCTGCGCGTCCTCAGAGCGGAGAAAATAAGTGAACAGGCACGAATATGAAAACCAGCTCTCTTGGAGAAATTGGGCCTTCTTTGTCCTGACTGGAATTATCGCAGTCCCCTGTGACCAGGCGCTGATTAAAGGGCTTGCAACAGATCAATGGACTAAGTGTTCGGTTCGATTAAAACATATGAGATTGATCGACATCTAATGGCCTTAACAAAGTATTGAGGCAATCCCACTCCTATCTGCACTCGAACGGTAGCCCCCCAGCACCGTAACTCCCACAGGCCGGCGTATCCTCTGCTCTGCCCACAAACCCTTGTACCAACTCCCTTTCTCGCCGAAAGGCGGGGCGTGCCAGGTGGTTTTGCTGACCCTCGGCCCAGTGGGAAGGCGAGAGCGGGACGCCGCGCTGAAGGCCAGTTGCTACGGCGTCCCCTCCCTCCCGTCTCTCTCCTCCCCCACACCCGCCTCCCTGACCTTTCCAGACTGAGTTTCAATACAAGATGGCCGCCCGGCCTTTGGCTTTCTCTGGTTTTTCGGCTAATGTCCACCCAACGTTACTCTTTGGAGAGGTCAGTGTGAACTCGTTGGGCCCACACTGTCAGGACTCTATGATTGGACAACAACCATCTCCCTCTCCCTGCCCCCCCCCACCCTCTCTCCGCCCCCCCCCCCCAGTGGCTTAAACGTTAGCGTCTTGCTACTCGGTTTCGGATGTTGCCCGATACCCAGGGTCTGTGCCCTGGAATGTATACCCTCTCAGGCATAGACCGTCTCGGCTAAGAGGCATTCAATGGTGTCATCGCCACGGAATCACCCTGGGGTTTGGCATTGACTAGAACCGGACCCACCACATAACCATAGCAGCTGCAAGAGCAGGTCAGAGGTCAGGAGGGTGAGGGAATACTCCCCACTTGCCCCTGGGTGGGGGCAGCTCCAACAACATTCGAGAAGCTCGACCCCATCCGGGGGAAAACAGCCCCCGTTCGGTTGGCACCACAACCCCCTCCCTCCACCCCTCCCCCCCCCTCAGTAGCAGCAGTGTGTACCATCGACAAGACACATCGTCTACAAGACGGACAGGGGAACGCAGAGTCGGTGGGAGGTAACCAGTCACCCACCCCCTTCCCTTCCAAGGGAAGGGGCAAGGCCTGGTTGGGGAGTGAGGGAGCGACCCCAGACGCTTGGGGTAAGGGGATGAGGCATGTCAGGGCGAGAGCTGACGAGGGAGGGCCACATGCAGCGCGGGGTTGTGAGGGAGGGGGAGGATGGGGGTGAGTCAAAATGGCGGCGCCCAATCCTTCTGACCCACAATCCATCCCGTGACTGTAGCTGGGGGGGGGGGGGCGCTGAGGACTGGGTTTGGGGCTTTCTGACCGGCAAGGAGGGGGGGAGGTGGTGGTTTTCCGAAGATGGCGTCGCGATGGCCCCCCCTCCCCGGCCTTAGATTTATTTCCAGCCACCATTTTGTTTCCTCTTCCCCCACCCCCCCCTCTCTGGAGCGTGGGGGCGTTAGGTCTCCTGGAGGGAAGTCTTCCATTCCGTTTCACGGCGTACGTGACCGCGACTCCGAATCGTTCCCGAGATGTGGCGGGGAATCCGCGGTGATTTATCTCCGTCCGCGTGAGCAACTGCCCACTCCCCCAATCAGGGCACATCGCCTCTGCTCGAGGATTCAGCCGTCCCCACCAATCCGCGAGGTAGGCCCCATCGACTGCCTGGGGAAACGTCCCAATCGAGGGCGAGGATTGTTTTAATGATCCCGGGAGTCTCCATCCAGGGATCTGACAGGAATCCAGTGCCACTTCCCTGAGGCCTGCCTGAGGCGAGCGCATGTGGTGGGGCCTGACGAAGGTTGCCACGGTAACCTGTCCCAGGGTGCACTGCAGGCAATGGCCGCAGCTCCCACCAGACAGCCCTTACCGAACCTCTGTGACCTCTACCATGCACGGGAACACGTTGACCCCCCCCTCGCCACAAGCGACCTACTCCCTGTCCCAACTCGGGAATCCATCGGCCGTTCCCTCAGCCTCGAGATCCCGGAATTCCCTCCCTGTGGTCAACCCACAGCCCACGGGCGGCGGTTCAAGAGGGCAGCTCACTCCCAAAACGGGCAACTGGGGACGGATTCCGATCAGTGCTGGGCCCAGCCCGTCCGGGCCTACGTCCCAGGGGCGCTTTCGTTTCAAATCAAGAACGAAGAGCGTTTCTGGCCCCAAGCCGAGATGTGCTCCAGCGACTCGTGAACGGATGGAGGAGAGGAAAATTCCCGTTCCAACTTGCAGTGCGTTTCCTGGACTCTTCGGGGGGTCGGTGCAGAGGAAGGATGCTTCCTCCGGGACGCGGAGTCGCTCGATCCAGGGATAAGAGGTCGGCCATTTTGGACAGAGGCGAGGCGACATTTCCTCACGCAAGGGGAGGGGGGGTGTGGCTGAATCTTTGGCATTCCCTACTCCAGAGTGCCGTGGGGGTCCGACCTTTGAGAAGATCGAGATAAGTAGATTTCCAAAGAGTAACCAAAGGGAGGTAAAACCTCAAGCCGTACCGGGTCATGGGTTTGACAATAAAAATGGGCCATGATCCCACCGCATGCTGCAGTGCCCTCCAGGAACTGAATGACTGATCCCAGCACCCATTTCCTATTTTCCTGCATTTTGCTTTCTGCCTCACCTCATCCTCGCTCCCAAGAATACTTCAGGACCAGGGAACAAACATGGTTGAGGAGGGACAGCTTTTCATGCTGCGGCGATCAGGACCAAGTCGCAAGAAAGCCAAATTCAGGAGGGGCCAGTACACCCCGGGAGGAGGGTCGGACTGTGACCGGTGTTGGAGTTGCCCTGGGAACTGTGAAGTCAATCCGGGCAAGTCAACCCTGACCTCTCAGAATGGATTCCCATCGCACCTTTCTGTCTGAATATCGGCCAACCTGCCTCTCCATTCAACGTCCCCATGTCCCCCTTGAGTTGTCCCCAGTCACAGTCAGAGAGATGTACAGCATGGATACAGACCCTTCGGCCCAACCCGTCCATGCCGACCAGATATCCCAACCCAATCTAGTCCCGCCTGTCAGCCTCCAGCCCATATCCCTCAAAACCCTTCCTATTCATGTCCCCATCCAGATGCCTGTTAAATGTTGTCATTGTACCATCCTCCATCACATCCTCTGGCAGCTCATTCCACACACGCACCACCCTCTGTGTGAAAAAGTTGCCTCTCAGGTCCCTTTTATCTCATTCCCCTCTCACCCTAAACCTATGCCCCTCTAGTTCTGGACTCCCCCACCCCAGGGAAAAGACATAGAACATGGAAAGGTACAGCACAGAATGGGCCCTTCTGCCCACGATGTCGTGCTGAGGATTAATCCTAATCTAAAATAAAATAACCTAACCTACGCCCCCCCCTCAACTCACTGCTATCCATGTGACATCCAGCAGTCGCTTAAATGTCCCCAATGACTCTGCTTCTACCACCACTGCCGGCAACACATTCCATGCGTTCACAGCTCTCTGGTTAAAGAACCTACCCCTGACATCTCCTCTATATCTTCCTCCTAATATCTTCAAACTATAACCCCTCAACCCAGTCAATCCTGCCCTGGGGAAAAGTCTCAGGCTATTGCCTCTATCCTTGCCTCTCGTTACCTTGTACACCTCGATCAGGTCACCTCTCTTCCTCTCCAGAGAGAAAAGTCTGAGCTTATTCAACCTTGCTTCATAAGGCAAGCCCTCCAGTCCAGGTAACATCCTGGTAAACCTGCTTTGCACCCTCTCCAAAGCCTCTGTATCTTTCCTACAGTAGGGCGACCAGAACTGGACACAATATTCCAAGTGAGGTCTCACCAGGGACTTGTAGAGCTGCAGCAAAACCTCGCGGCTCTTAAACTCAATCTCCCTGTTAATGAAAGCCAAAACACCATATGCTTTCTTAACAATAGACCCTATCCGGGCCCCAAATGATTTTACAAACCTCTGTAAGGTCACCCCTCAGCCTCCGACGCTCCAACCCCACCTAGCCTCTCCCTGTAGCTCAAACCCTCCGACATAATTTCTGCTCCCTCTCAACATCCTTCCTGTAGCAGGGAGACCAGAATTGAAGGCAGTGTTCCAACAATGGCCTAACCAATGTCCTGTACAGCCGCAACATGACCTCCCAACTCCTGTACTCAATACTCTGACCAATGATGGAAAGCATACCAAACGCCGCCTTCAATATCCTATCCACCTGCGACTCCACTTTCAAGGAGCTATGAACCTGCACTCCAAGGTCTCTTTGTTCAGCAACACTCCCTAGGACCTTACCATTAAGGGTATAAGTCCTGGCCCCAATTGTCCTTTCTGAAGTGACTCATTTTGTCGGCTGAGCGTGCTCCCTCAAACCAGACGGTGAGACACCGATGGTTTTGAACCAGCCTGCGCCCTTCTCTTGGGTTTGGAGCAGATCAAGTACGCAACCAGTTGTGTCGGTGAGGTTGGCATTATTCCACTGTCGTGATGGGACGGGGTGGTGGTGAGGGGTGGGGGGGAGAGTGAGGGTCATCTCGGCCCACTTCAAAATGATGAAGGGGGGGATGAGAAATGGAAATAGGTGTTTAAATGCTCAGTCATTTGCTATGAACGGCCCTAATTTGATTCAAAACTTTGATCGCATCCCATCAAAACATTAATAAAACACCACTGCTGTTTGATACTGGCCCTTTGTCCATGATGTCTAAATTAACATTAAGCAAAGCTTTGCTTCAAAGTTCGGATATTATAACCGAGGGGAATATATTGATTGATTTGAGCTCCTAATTAATCCACAGGCTTTAAGGAGACGTGCTGCTGTTAATTTGAATATCCCAATGTAAAGAATACGCCAAATCAACTCGTTCACAGAGAGGGCAAAGGGTCTAGCCTCTGTCACTGGAGGGGTTGGGCAGCTATGGGGCCCCCTCAGTTGCCCCTCGAACTGGCAGGCCCTTTGAGATTCTGTCTCCACATGGTGCGGTCTGGAGTCACGTGTAGGCCCATGTCGAAGGGGTGGGGTGAAGATGGTACATTCTCCCCTTCCAGCAGGGGCCACTGGGCACTGGCTTCCCCGCTCGCTGTAACTCAGACTTGGTTTGACTGATTGAGTTGGAACATGGAGTCACACAGCACGGAAACAGACCCTTCGGCCCATCTGGTTCATGCTGACCATATGGTCATAGGGTCAACAGCACGGAAAGAGACCCTTCGGCCCATCTGGTTCATGCTGACCATATGGTCACAGGGTCAATAGCATGGAAACAGACCCTTCGGCCCATCTGGTTCATGCTGACCATATGGTCATAGGGTCAATAGCATGGAAACAGACCCTTCGGCCCATCTGGTTCATGCTGACCATATGGTCATAGGGTCAACAGCACGGAAACAGACCCTTCGGCCCAACTGGTTCATGCTGACCACATGGTCATAGGGTCAACAGCACGGAAACAGACCCTTCGGCCCATCTGGGGTTCATGCTGACCACATGGTCACAGGGCCAACAGCACGGAAACAGACCCTTCGGTCCATCTGGCTCATACTGACCATCGGGTCATGGAGCTGTACAGCACAGAAACAGACCCTTCGGCCCATCTGGCTCATACTGACCATCGGGTCATGGAGCCAGACAGCACAGAAACAGACCCTTCGGCCCATCTGGCTCATACTGACCATCGGGTCATGGAGTCAGACAGCACAGATACAGACCCTTCGGCCCATCTGGCTCATACTGACCATCGAGTCATGGAGTCAGACAGCACAGAAACAGACCCTTCGGCCCATCTGGCTCATACTGACCATCGGGTCATGGAGCCAGACAGCACAGAAACAGACCCTTCGGCCCATCTGGCTCATGCTAACCATAGGGTCATGGAGTCAGACAGCACAGAAACAGACCCTTCGGCCCATCTGATCCATGCTGACCAGATATCGTAAATTAATCCAGTTCCATTCGCCAGCACTTGGATGCTGGGGAGAGTGAGTCAATTTAAGGAGGGGGTTAGACAGAGTTTTAACTGGGAATAGGTCAAAAGGTTCCTGGGGTGGGGGGGGGGGGGGGAAGGCCGGAAAATGGGGAGAGGAGTGTACCAGCCGTGATCGAATGATGGAGTGGTCTAGATGGCTGAAAATGTGTTGCTGGTTAAAGCACAGCAGGTCAGGCAGCATCCAAGGAACAGGAAATTCGACGTTTCGGGCCAGAGCCCTTCATCAGTGGACTAGATGGGCCTAATTCCGCTCCTGTATCTTATGAACTAATTTGTCCCCAGTCCCTCTAAACCCTTCCTATTCACCTCCCCATCCAGACGCCTTTTAAATGACCTGCTCCCAGTCTGAAACTCGGGAGAGTGCGACTGCCCTCTCTACCAAAGGTGGCAAATTGCGACATTGAACCCCATGTCACATCACAGCCTCGGGTGGAATGCAGTGGCGTAGTGCTAACAACGCTGGACTCATCCTCATTGGCTCAGACCCATATTGCAGGGGTCAGGGGTCCAATAGGTAGACAGGATAGTGAGAAAAGCATTTGGTATGCTTGCCTTTATTGGTCAGTGCGTGAGTACAGGAGCTGGGAGGTCATGTTGCGGCTGTACAGGACATTGGCTTCGGCCACGTTTGGAACACTGCGTTCAATTCTGCTACAGGAAGGACATTGGGAAACTTGAAAGGGTTCAGAAAAGGGTGTTGCCGGGGTTGGAGGGTTTGAGCGACAGGGAGAGGCTGAACAGGCCGGGGCTGTTTTCCCTGGAGCGTCGGAAGCTGAGGGGTGACCTTATAGAGGTTTATAAAATCATGAGAGGGGCATGGATAGGGTAAATAGGGACTGTCTTTTCCCTGGGGTCGGGGAGTCCAGAACTAGAGGGGCATAGGTTTAGGGTGAGAGGGGAAAGGGACCTGAGGGGCAACTTTTTCACACAGAGGGTGGTGCGTGTGTGGAATGAGCTGCCAGAGGAAGTGGTGGAGGCTGGTACAATGACAACATTTAAAAGGCATCTGGATGGGGACAGGAATAGGAAGGGATAGGGGCCAAATGCTGGCAAATGGGACTGGATTGGGTTGGGATAGCTGGTCGTCATGGACGCGTTGGAACCGAAGGGTCTGTTTCCGTGCTGTATGACTCGATGAATCTAAGTGGCTCAACCGGGTCTCATGAGTGAAGACTGCAGGAGGGTTTTCCGTCTGACTGGGAATTTAATTCCACCCCCTCCCCCGTTTGTGTCGGTCTGTGTCCGCGTGTGTCGGGGCGAGATTACAGTCTTAATTAGTCGAGCTCACTGAATGAGATTGTAGCGGGAGTCTAATTATTTATTATCAACAGAGATCCTTGTGAGGTACAAAAACCCAGGAGCTACTTTCAATTAATCTCGGTGTCACTAACAACGTTGAAAAGACATTTGGACAAATCCATGGGTAGGAAAGGATAATGGGCCAAGTGCAGGGACAACGGGGTGAGTGTGGGCGGCCATTTTGGTCGGCATGGACCAGTTTGGGCCGAAGGGGGGTCTGTCTCTGTGCTGGAGGGCTCTATGACTCTAAAACCAGGTGGTTTGAGGAGCTCTCCTGTCCCACTCAGGATCGGAGACGGTTACAGAGAGTGGGGAACTCGGCCTGGACAATCACAAAGGCCAACCTCCCGTCGACAGAATCCATCTCAAGGAAAGGCCGCCAGCGTTCTCAAAGACCCATCCCACCCTGGGAATGTTTTTCTACAACCCCTACCATCGGGGAGAGGGTACAGAAACCTGAACACAAACACACACCAGCCGGTTTCCAAACAGTCTCTACCCGACTTCTGTTAGATACTGAATGGACTCACAAACATTCGCCTGTCCCTGTGTTCCTGTTTTTGCTGCTGTTTCCCTATTATTTACTATCGATGCTCCTTAACTCTGAGATCTGCCTGGATTGCTCCCTAGATAAAGCCTCCGTACACAGGACAATCAATTCAATTTGAGGGTGAACTGGGGCAGGGCGAGGTTGAATACAGAGTGACGTGTGTGAACATTAACAGGAAAGGCAAGGCCTGCACTGGGAGGATGAGAGCTGAGGGAGAGCGTGAGTGAGGGATAAGAGAGAGAGAGAGAGTGAGAGTGAGACAGAGGGATAAGAGAGAGAGAGTAAGGAATGAAAGCGAGGGATGAGAGAGAGAGTTAGGGATAAAAGGGAGAATATGAGATGTGTGTGAGGGATAAGAGAGAGATAGAGAGTGGGAAAGAGAAAGAGATGAGAGAGAGTGACAGAGGGATGAGGGAGGAGTGAGTGAGGGATGAGGGAGGAAGTGAGTGATGAGATAGATGGTGCTTGACAGGTGAGGGAGAGGAGTGAGTGAGGGATGAGGAAGGGAGTGAGTGAGAGGTGAGGGGTGAGGGAGGTAGCGAGGGGTGAGGTAGTGAGTGAGGAGTGAGGGTGGTAGTGAGGGGTGAGGGTGGGAGTGAGGGGTGCGGTAGTGAGTGAGGGGTGAGGGTGGTAGTGAGGGGTGAGAGAGGTAGTGAGGGGTGAGGGAGTGAGTGAGGGGTGAGGGTGGGAGTGAGGGGTGAGGGAGGGAGTGAGGGGTGAGGGTGGTAGTGAGGGGTGAGGGAGTGAGTGAGGGGTGAGGGAGTGAGTGAGGGGTGAGGGCGGTAGTGAGGGGTGAGGGAGTGAGTGAGGGGTGAGGGAGTGAGTGAGGAGTGAGGGTGGTAGTGACGGGTGAGGGCGATAATGAGGGGTGAGAGAGGTAGTGAGGGGTGAGGGAGTGAGTGAGGGGTGAGGGAGTGAGTGAGGGGTGAGGGTGGTAGTGAGGATTGAGGGTGGTAGTGATGGGTGAGGGTGGTAGTGAGGGGTGAGGGAGGGAGTGAGTGAGGGGTGAGGTAGTGAGTGAGAGGTAAGGGAGTGAGGGTTGAGGGAGTGAGTGAGGGGTGAGAGAGTGGGTGAGGAGTGAGGTAGTGAGTGAGGGTGGTAGTGAGGAGTGAGGGTGGTAATGAGGGGTGAGGGAGAGAGTGAGGGGTGAGGGAGGGAGTGAGGGGTGAGGTAGTGAGTGAGGGGTGAGGTAATGAGTGAGGGGTGAGGGAGGGAGTGAGTGAGGGTTGAGGGAAGGAGTGAGGGTTGAGGGAGTGAGTGAGGGGTGAGGGAGTGAGTGAGGGGTGAGGGTGTGCGTGAGGGGTGAGGTAGTGAGTGAGGGGTGAGGGAGGGAGTGAGGGGTGAGGGAGTGAGGGAGTGGTGAGGGGTGAGGTACTGAGTGAGGGGTGAGGGAGTGAGTGAGGAGTGAGGGTGGTAGCGAGGGGTGAGGGAGTGAGTGAGGGGTGAGGGAGTGAGTGAGGGGTGAGGTAGTGAGTGAGGAGTGAGGGAGGGAGTGAGGTGTGAGGTAGTGAGTGAGGGGTGAGATAGAGAGTGAGGGGTGAGGTAGTGAGTGAGAGGTGAGATAGTGTGAGGGGTGAGGGGTGAGGTAGTGAGTGAAGGGTGAGGGAGTAAGTGGGGGATGAGGGAGGGAGTGAGGAGTGAGGGAGGGAGTGAGGTGTGAGGGAGTGAGTGAGGGGTGAGATAGAGAGTGAGGGGTGAGATAGAGAGTGAGGGGTGAGGGAAGGAGTGACGGGTGAGGTAGTGAGTGAGGGGTGAGGTAGTGAGTGAGGGAGTGAGTGAGGAGTGAGGTAGTGAGTGAGGGGTGAGGTAGAGTGAGGGGTGAGGGAGGGAGTGAGGGATGAGGTAGTGAGTGAGGGGTGAGGGAGTGAGTGAGGGGTGAGATAGTGAGTGAGGGGTGAGGCAGGGAGTGAGGGGTGGGGAAGTGAGTGAGGGGTGAGATAGTGAGTAAGGGGTGAGGGAGGGACTGAGGGATGAGATAGTGAGTGAGGGGTGAGGGAGTGAGTGAGGGGTGATAGAGTGGGTGAGGAGTGAGGTAGTGAGTGAGGGTGGTAGTGAGGAGTGAGGGTGGTAGTGAGGGGTGAGGGAGAGAGTGAGGGATGAGGTAGTAAGTGAGGGGTGAGGGAGGGAGTGAGGGGTAAGATAGTGAGTGAGAGGTAGTGGAGTGAGTGAGAAGTGAGGGAGGGAGTGAGGGGTGAGAAAGTGAGTGAGGGGTGAGGGAGTGAGTGAGGAGTGAGGTAGTGAGTGAGGGATGAGGTAGTGAGTGAGGGGTGAGGGAGTGAGTGAGGGGTGTGATAGTGAGTGAGGGGTGAGTGAGGGACTGAGGGGTGAGATTGTGAGTGAGGGGTGAGGGAGTGAGTGAGGGGTGAGGTAGTGAGTGAGGGGTGAGGTAGTGAGTGAGGGGTGAGATTGTGAGTGAGGGGTGAGGGAGTGAGTGAGGGGTGAGGTAGTGAGAGAGGGGAGAGAATGAGTGAGGGGTGAGGGTGGTAGTGAGGGGTGGAGGGAGTGAGTGAGGGTGAGGGAGTGAGTGAGGGGTGAGGTAGTGTGAGGGGTGAGGTAGTGAGTGAGGGGTGAGGGAGTAAGTGGGGGATGAGGGAGGAAGTGAGGGGTGAGGGAGTGAGTGAGGGGTGAGGGAGTAAGTGGGGGATGAGGGAGGAAGTGAGGGGTGAGGGTGGGAGTGAGGGTGAGGGAGGGAGTGAGGGGTGAGGGAATGAGTGTAGAATGAGGGAGG
Organism: Hemiscyllium ocellatum; assembly: GCF_020745735.1. NCBI lineage: Eukaryota > Metazoa > Chordata > Chondrichthyes > Orectolobiformes > Hemiscylliidae > Hemiscyllium > Hemiscyllium ocellatum. The sequence goes on from NC_083446.1 coordinate 7,936,983, forward strand.
GAGTGAGGGAGGGAGTGAGGGGTGAAGGAGGGAGTGAGAGGTGTGGGAGTAAGTGAGGGTTGAGGGAGGGAGTGAGGGGTGAGGGAGTGAGTGAGGGGTGAGGGAGTGAGTGAGGGGTGAGGGTGG